>NC_041386.1:534028039-534051490 GCF_002162155.2 Triticum dicoccoides | reverse complement strand
CCCTCACGGTTTCTCCTTCCTCCTCTCCTCCCACTCCCTCATGGTTTCTCTTTCCTCCTCTCCGATGCTTTGGTGAACTCCTCTCCGGCGACCTCCTCCTCCTCTCCGGCGAAGTAGGCGAGCGCCTCTCCGGTGACCTCCTCCTCCTCCTCCTCTCCGGCGAACTCCTCTCCGGCAAAAGAACACGGCAAAAGAACGTACAAGATCCAAAAACAGGAACAAAATTTGAAATAATATCGTGCCAAAAAATGAGCAAAAAAACTAGCAAAAAATGGGCAAAAAAATCATGATCCAGATCCAAATTCAAAATTCAAAAATAGCAATGGCGCACGGTGGGGGTTAGGCGGTGCACCACTACTATTTTCCCGCCTTCAAAATTCAAAAATACTAATGGCGCACCGTGGCCTATACTAATGGCGCACCAGTGGCCTATACTAATGGCGCACCGTGGCCTATACTAATGGCGCACCAGTGGTGCGCCATTAGTAAAAATTACTAGTGGCGTGCTAGTAATGGCGCACCAGTGATGCGCCATTAGTAGGCAAAACTGGTGCGCCATTAGTAGGCCTTTTCCTAGTAGTGGGTGGTGCCGGAACGCTACCGTGGCCATCATCATCATCACCGCGATCTACACCAACACCTCTGCCATCTTCACCAACATCTCCATCACCTTCCCCCCTCTATCTACAGTGGTCCACTCTCCCGCAACCCTCTGTACCCTCTACTTGAACATGGTGCTTTATGCTTCATATTATTATCCAATGATGTGTTGCCATCCTATGATGTCTGAGTAGATTTTCGTTGTCCTATCGGTGGTTGATGAATTGCTATGATTGATTTAATTTGCTTGTGGTTATGTTGTCGTCCTTTGGTTCCCATCATATGAGCGCGTGCATGGATCACACCATAGGGTTAGTTGTATGTTGATAGGACTATGTATTGGAGGGCAAGAGTGACAGAAGCTTCAACCTAGCATAGAAATTGATGCATACGGGATTGATGCTATGGTTGGGTTTTACCTTAATGAACATTAGCAGTTGCAGATGCTTGCTAATAGTTCCAATCATAAGTGCATAGAATTCCAAGTCAGGGATGACATGCTAGCAGTGGCCTCTCCCACATAATACTTGCTATCGGTCTAGTAAAGTAGTCAATTGCTTAGGGGCAATTTCGCAACTCCTATCACCACTTTTCCACACTCGGTATATTTACTTTATTGCTTCTTTACTTACAACAGCCCCTACTTTTTATTTACGTAATCTTTATTATCTTGCAAACCTATCCAACAACACCTACAAAGTACTTCTAGTTTCATACTTGTTTTAGGTAAAGCAAAAGTCAAGCGTGCGCAGAGTTGTATTGGTGGTCGATAGAACTTGAGGGAATATTTGTTCTACCTTTAGCTCCTTGTTGGGTTCGACACTCTTACTTATCGAAAACTGTTGTGATCCCCTATACTTGTGGGTTATCAAGACCTTTTTCTGGCGCCGTTGCAGGGGAGCAATAGCGTGGGGTGAATATTCTTGTGCTTGTTTGCTTTATCACTAAGTAATTTTTATTTGCTGTTCTTAGTTGTTTTCTATATTTAGTTATGGGTAGGAAACGCAAAATACCAAAAAAATTAGTTGTACCTACTAAACCAATGGTTGAAGAACCACTCAAAATCTATCACACTGCTGAAGCTTATTACTTGGATCATCTTCGATCCCTATGTGCTCGTGCTGAAACCCCAACTAGCTTAGTTGAGGGTAAATCTTTAGATGAGCATGCTTGTTATGTGCCACACCGAATATCTGAAAAGGGGAAAATTTTACTGGGTCAAATTCATCGTTTGCAATGCTATGCTTCGAATTTATGTGAGATATATGATATTACTTGTTGTTCTGAAAATCCTAAGAAACTCCTTCCCTATCAATGTCAGTTTAGTGATAATGGAATCGTATCTTCGTATGCTAAGGGTGTTTATAGTTACTATGATGTTCAACAAATTGAAGAATTTGTTGCTTTTAAGGGTGCTTATGAAATTGCTTCTTTGATTGAAACGTATGATGCTACTCTTTACAAATCTGAAAATTTTGCATACTTAAATATTGCTATGATAATTATGCTTCTAATGCCTATGTTGATCCATATATTGAGAACTACCCCGCTGTCCAAGAAGAGACTAATATTTTGCAGGAGTCTATGGAAGAAGAAATTGATGAAACTATGAGCTCATTGGATGAAAAAGATGAGGAGGAGAACGAAGAACAAAAGGAGGAGAGCGGATTAGATACCCGTGCCCACCTTCTAATGAGAGTAACTCTTCAACTCATACATTGTCTAATTTCACTTCGTGCTTACCAAAGGATGATTTCTATGATGATTGTTATGATCCCATTGATTCTCTTGAAATATCCCATTTTGATGATGCTTGCTATGGTTGTGGCCAAGATGCCAATATGAATTATGCTTATGGAGATGAAGTTGCTATAGTTCCTTATGTTAAACATGAAATTGTTGCTATTGCACCCATGCATGATAGCCCTGTTATCTTTTTGAATTCTCCCGACTACACTATATCGGAGAAGTTTGCACTTATTAAGGATTACATTGATGGGTTGCATTTTACTATTACACATGATGATTTTGATGAATATAATATGCATGTGCTTGCTGCTCCTACTTGCAATTATTATGAGACAGGAACTATATCTCCACCTCTCTATGTTTCCAATATGATAAAATTGCAAGAAACTGCTTATGCTATGCATTAGCCTTTACTTTGTGTGCATGAATTGTTCTTTTATGACATGCCGATGCATAGGAAGAGAGTTAGACTTTGACATTACATGATATATGTTGCTTTGTGCTCACTACTAAATTACAAATCATTGCTAATTAAAATTGGCTCTGATATACCTTGGGATCTGGGTGGATTCACTACTTGAGCACTATATGCCTAGCTTAATGGCTTTAAAGAAAGCGCTGCCAGGGAGACAACCCGAAAGTTTTAGGGAGTCATTTATTTCTGTTGAGTGATTCATATAGTTTAAAAACAACAAAAATAAAGAGGGGAACCCAAAACTTTTTGAAAAAGGAAAGTGAAAGTGAGAAAGACAGGCATTGTTGTAGTGGGAGAGCTCCTTGAACTTTGTTCATGCTCATGGCAACTTTGTGAATCTTGATTATAGAAACTTTTCAACAAAAAAATTATCCCCTTGTACAATTCCATTGTATTATAAAAATAATGTGCCAAGGTTTGCCTTTAGGATGTTTACATTTGCTTGATGGTCTGTACGGTGCAGGACAGAAACTTTGGCTGTAATGTGCGATTTTAAATTTTTAGCTGGAACGTCAAACGGTTCTGATTCTTTTTGCACTATCTTTCTATACAAATTGTTTATTTTTACTAATTGTGGTAGAAATTTTCAAGTATCAAAAGTATGGTGAATGTTCAGATTGTTACAGACTGTTCTATTTTAGACAGATTCTGTTTTTGATGCATAGTTTGCTTGTTTTGATGAAACTATCGAATTATATCAGTGGATTAAGCCATGGAAAAGTTATAATACAGTAGCTATAATGCAAAAATAAAATATGAATTGGTTTGCAACAGTACTTATAGTAGTGATTTGCTTTATTCTACTAACGGATCTTACCGAGTTTTCTGTTGAAATTTTGTGTGGATGAAGTGTTTGATGATCGAGAAGGTCTCGATGCGAGAAGAAGGAAGAGAGGCAAGAGCTCAAGCTTGGGGATGCCTGAGGCACCCCAAGTAAATATTCAAGGAGACTCAAGCATCTAATCTTGGGGATGCCCCGGAAGGTATCCCCTCTTTCTTTAACAAGTATCGGTATCTTTTCGGATTCGTTTCATTCATGTGACATGTGCAGATCTTGGAGCGTCTTTTGCATTTAGTTTTCATTTTTCTTTTATGCACCATGATGGTATGAGATAGTCCTTGGTTGATTTATAGAATTCTCTTTGCACTTCACTTATATCTTTTGAGTATGGCTTTATAGAATGCTTCATGTGCTTCACTTATATCATTTGAAGTTTGGATTGCCTGTTTCTCTTTACATAGAAAATCGTCATTTGTAGAATGCTCTTTTGCTTCACTTATATTTGTTAGAGCATGGGCATATCTTTTGTAGAAAGAATTAAACTCTCTTGCTTCACTTATATCTATTTAGAGAGATGGCAGGAATTGGTCATTCACATGGTTAGTCATAAAATCCTGCATAAAACTTGTAGATCACTGAATATGATATGTTTGATTCCTTGCAATAGTTTTGTGATATAAAGATGGTGATATTAGAGTCATGCTAGTGGGTAGTTGTGGATTGTAGAAATACTTGTGTTGAGGTTTGTGATTCCCGTAGCATGCACGTATAGTGAACCGTTATGTGATGAAGTCGGAGCATGATTTATTTATTGATTGTCTTCCTTATGAGTGGCGGTCGGGGACGAGTGATGGTCTTTTCCTACCAATCTATCCCCCTAGGAGCATGCGCGTAGTACTTTGTTCCGATAGCTAATAGACTTTTGCAATAAGTATGTGAGTTCTTTATGACTAATGTTGAGTCCATAGATTATACGCACTCTCACCCTTCCACCATTGCTAGCCTCTCTAGTACCACGCAACTTTCACCGGTACCATAAACCCACCATATACCTTTCCTCTAAACAGCCACCATACCTACCTATCATGGCATTTCCATAGCCATTCCGAGATATATTGCCATGCAACTTCCATCATCATTATATACATGACTTGAGCATTCATTGTCATATTGCTTTGCATGATCGTAAGATAGCTAGCATGATGTTTTCATGGCTTGTCCATTTTTTGATGCCATTGCTATGCTAGATCATTACACATCCCGGTACAGCGCCGGAGGCATTCATATAGAGTCATATATTTGTTCTAGTATCGAGTTGTAAGTAAATAAAAGTGTGATGATCATCATTATTGGAGCATTGCCCCAGTGAGGAAAGGATGATGGAGGCTATGATTCCCCCACAAGTCGGGATGAGACTTCGGACTTTAAAAATAAATAAAAGAGGCCAAAGAAGCCCAAATAAAAAAAGAGGCCAAAGAAGCCCACCAAAAAATAAAAAAATAAAAAAATGAGAGAAAAAGAGAGAAGGGGCAATGTTACAATCCTTTTACCACACTTGTGCTTCAGAGTAGCACCATGTTCTTCATATAGAGAGACTCTTGAGTTATCACTTTCATATACTAGTGGGAATTTTCATTATAGAACTTGGCTTGTATATTCCAATGATGGGTGTCGGTGTCAAAACCGGCGGATCTCGGATAGGGGGTCCCGAACTGTGCGTCTAAGGTGGATAGTAACAGGAGGCAGGGGACACGATGTTTTACCCAGGTTCGGGCCCTCTTGATGGAGGTAAAACCCTACGTCTTGCTTGATTGTTCTTGATAATATGAGTAGTACATGAGTTGATCTACCACGAGATCAGAGAGGCTAAACCCTAGAAGCTAGCCTATGGTATGATTGTATGTTGTCCTACGGACTAAAACCCTCCGGTTTATATAGACACTGGAGGGGGCCAGGGTTACACAGAGTCGGTTACAAGGAAGGAGATCTACATATCCGTATTGCCAATCTTGCCTTCCACGCCAAGGAGAGTCCCATCCGGACATGCGACGAAGTCTTCAATCTTGTATCTTCATAGTCCAACAGTCCGGCGAAAGGATATAATCCGGCTGTCCGGATACCCCCTAATCCAGGACTCCCTCAGTAGCCCCTGAACCAGGCTTCAATGACGATAAGTCCGGCGCATAGATTGTCTTCGGCATTGCAAGGCGGGTTCCTCCTCCGAATACTTCATAGAAGATCTTGAACACGAGGATCGTGTCCGGCTCTGCAAAATAAGTTCCACATACCACCGTAGAGGGAATAATATTTACACAAATCTAATCTGCTGACGTACCCCGTAGTGTGACATCACACCACAGCCAGGTCTTTATTCAAATCATTTTTCATAACCTATCTCAGCGTGTTTCGCGAGGCGGTTTCCTTGGCACGTCTTGTCGAAGCAGCGATCGTGTCCCCTTATTACGGGATTCCCATTAATACGGACGTGGGTAACCCAACCGCGCCTATTAGTAGGACTCCTAAATCTTAGGCAAGTCCCAAACAGCCACGAGGAGGACACTTGATATTCACCCTCTTTATAAAGGGGACAAGGCCTTTTCCTCTCGATCTTAATCGAATCTGCCTCTCGCATCAAGTTCCAACACCCAAAGCTCAGGTTTAGGCACTTCGGACCTTCAACTATGTCCGGATCCAACCTTCAAGGTCGTCGGTGGATGCCTTCCTCCATCACAGAGGAGGACATCAAGAAGTTGAGAGAGGCCAGATATCTGACCTCCAAAATTTCGCATCGGCTGCTTGCCCGAGGGCAGGTCGTCCCTACTCCTGAACCCAACGAGAGCATCGTGTTCGTCTCCCACTTCCTCCAAGGACTAGGCATCGCTCTAGATCCCTTTGTTAGGGGTCTTATGTTCTATTACGGGCTAGATTTTCATGATCTGGCCCCGGATTCCCTTCTTCACATCTCGACATTTATTGTCGTATGTGAGGCCTTCCTCCGCATTACCCCTCACTTTGGCCTGTGGCTCAAGACCTTCGATGTGAAGCCGAAGATGATCGAGGGGCAGCACGTAGCGTGCGGAGGCGCTTCAATAAGCAAAATTGCTGACGCTCCATGGCCTGAGGGTCACTTCCCAGAGGTGTCCAGATTGTGGCAGCGGGAGTGGTTCTACATCACAGCTCCCCGAAGTGCCAAGTGGGTAGCTGCCCCCGCCTTCTGCTCAGGACCCCACCACAACTGATGTCATGGATTAGCAGGGGGATGAGCTGGGGTCCAGCCAAGGACGTGCCAATACTGCAAAGCCGTATCCGATATCTCTTCGAGAGAGATATCAGTCTGGTTATGGTAGTGCAAGTTATGCTAGTCCATCAAGTCCAGCCTTGCAAACGCCGGCCCCTTCGCATGTGGGAATTCAACCCGGAAGGACCGTGAGCTATCCAACATTTCCTCGGCATGACGCACGAAGAGATGTACAAATTGTTCTTCGGACCACAAATAATGTGTCCGGACATCACTGAGGATGCAGGTCTGAGCTGCAGTCGCCAGGATACCCAAGTAAGTAGCCCCGCATCTGAACACACTGTCCATTTTATTTATAGCAACATTTCCCTAAAAAAGAAAAACCATTCTTGGTCCAGGATTGGATAGCGAAGGCAAAGTTGATCAGGTGTCCCCCCCTC
The DNA here is from genome assembly GCF_002162155.2 of Triticum dicoccoides. Classification (NCBI taxonomy): domain Eukaryota; kingdom Viridiplantae; phylum Streptophyta; class Magnoliopsida; order Poales; family Poaceae; genus Triticum; species Triticum dicoccoides. The sequence goes on along the minus strand of NC_041386.1, from coordinate 534,044,207 downwards.
CCTGAGACCTCACCAAATCCCGTGCTAACCAGGATGCTGGAGATCACGCCTTATCAAGCGCCCTTGGGAGAAGATAAAGGGGGGAACAAGGAGGTTAGCGCCTCCGCGAAGGAGGTTAGCCGGGGAGGAGGGACTGAAACTTCCTCTCCCCAGGGAAGGAAGAGGACCGCCTCCGAGGACCCAGAGACAATGGTCTCCAAACGGGGGAAGAAATCTTCGCCGGAGGGTCCTGCCTCGGGGGCTACCCTGGCCGCACTATGCCCTCAAGGGGATCAGCCCTCCACCGAGCTGTAAGTAAAAGGGTACTTAATAATGAAAATATCTCGCTTTACTTCTGAGGAAAATAACCGAAGCATTTATCTTGCAGTTTGGATCTTAGCCCTTCTCAGCAGAGCTCGTCTTCAAGGGATCTTCTTCCAGAGATGATGGAGAGTGAAACGCCTCCCCCTGCCACACCACCTCACGAGACGGGCGACCCCGAGGTGTCGTCGCGGAGGGTTTCTCCTGATCCGGCAAGGCCAGAAGGTAATCCTATGGCCACCCGAAGTCCTCAGTATTCGGCTCTTGAAGAGAGCAATCAAAAGAGTCTGACACCGTCTAGTGTGCGGTTGGACGTACTGAGGGATCTGCTAGAGCAAGAGGCTATCTCAGAAGAGCACCGCACATTGATGGGTTTGGTGATTGAAAGGATTTCATCCGCCGAAAGCGGGTTGCATGAAGCCTTTATGAGTCTACTGACGGGTTTTGAGGTACGTGAAATGACGTACATTTTTGACAGTACCGCACATTTTTAGATGTGCCCTGTGTAGATAGTAGCCCCTGAGACTCTGGTTGTCGTCGAAAATGGCAGCAAACAGAGGATCATAGTCCCAGATAATAACCATACCGCCTTTATGTGCAGGTGGTTGAAGCTCCGGTGGCTAGCCGGACTGATGGGTGCCGAACTAAGGCGGCAGCTGGATGTGGCAGATGCCGACATCGTGCTTGTTAATAAGCGGCTTGACGAGGCACAGGGTCAGTGATTTTTCTGGTGATCATCACATAGTAAGAGCAGCATGATGCCAGTATCTTTAATATGTTGTGACTGCAGATGGAGCTGCCGCCGTGGAGACCCTTCTGGCAGAACTTGCCCAAGCCAAGGAGCACGCAAGGAGCAGCAATGCGACTGCTTTAAAGGCGGCCGAGGGTTTATGGGCCGAACAGGCCGCACATTGCGAGAGCAAAGAAAAAATTGCCAAGATGGCCGTGGAGTTAAAAGATGCTGCTGACCGTTACCGGCTTCTTGAAGAGGAAAACCGGGCGAAGGCGACGGACCTGGAGAAGTCCCGGGTGGCTGCCTAGGAATCCCGCTCCAAAATTAGAGCAACGAAGGAGGAGCTGAATCAAGCTGCGGATATCGTTTTTGGGAAGCCCTTCTTGTTACGGACTAAGTTCGGAGATCCAAAATATGCTCCTCTAGACCGGCTATGGAGTTCTGCGGACAAGTACATGGATTTGGCTGCAAGTGCTGCTGATGCGGCCGAGTACTTCACGGATCAGAAGGGTCCTGAAGTGCAGAAGCTGTTCTGGTCACAGTTTCACGCTCCAGTCCGTCCGCTGTGGCTGAATGAGCGATTGACCAGTGGGCCGAGCTCCATAGATTATCCGGACTTGCCATGAGGTCCATAGTGGATCATCTGTGGCTAGGAGGGCCAAGGCCGAATAGCTACTTTAGCTTGGTGCGACAATTCCTTGGTGCTGTGCCACGCATCGATGCTGTAAAGAGGTCGGTGTGCATAGAGGGCTCGCGGATGGCCCTTGCCCATGTCAAAACATACTGGGCAGAGATGGATGCCAGCACTGTTGCGGCACAGGGTTCGGCTATAGGCCGAGTGGCTGCCGAGCACTACTTTGAGGAAGTTCTTGAAGGCGCTCATTTGATAGAGGCTCAGTGCTCGAAGAATATTATGTTTAAGTGACATGTATTCCCATTGTAAGAACAATGTTTTATTGAATTTATCAAGGCTGTATTTATACTTTTGCCCGAAAGTCCTATGATGCCTCCTGTGCGGCCGTTTATGTATATATGTATATAACCTGAAAGATGGCAATCGTCGGCTTCAGCCCCCACGCATATAATGCAGGGGTGTTCGCAGAAGACGCATATTCACACTTGATCCAACGTCTTGGTCCATTAAGGAGGTGATAGCGCAGCGAACTAGGCAATCGGACTATAATGCTTTAACACACTTAGCCAGAGGAGTTTGACAGTGGGGCTACTATATAGCCCCTGGTGGCTCCGCGCTCATCCGGATTCGGGGCGCGTACATGCCTGGCCAAGAAACGGCCCTTCGTTAAAGTGGAGGAATCCCGAAGATTCCGCTAGGTCATCGAGTGGTTGACCAGTCTCACGCTATATCATAACAGTCAGTTTTCGGCTTTCTCTACTGAGGAGCTCGTCCGGATGAACCAGGGCACAATCGCAGTAGTTCTCCTGGTGCCGCCATAGCCGATAGAGCGGAACGTAAGGCAGAAAAACACAGGAGCCGGGCAAACCCAACATTTGACCAAAGACATGATTCGGAGCTGATGCATATAAGGCCAAACTCGCGACGCCGAACACTCCCTAGGGTATTCGGTCTTTATGATGTAAACCGGGTCGAAACAGTGCCCTTTGTAATGAGCCCCTGGTGTCTAGGTACGTGCAATATTCTGACGTGGCCACATGCCAATACGTTAGCATCCTTCTCGATTGTACTGAGAATCCGAGGGATGTGTATCAACAAGAGACAGTAAAAAAGGTTTACGCAGGGTCTTAATCTAAAAAGAATCCTCGAAACGGGTCCCTGCTGCACGTCTGCGCCTGTGTCTCCGTTGTGCCGTATTCTGGACGGGTGTAGCACGATGGTCATCTGAAAAGGAAAGGAACTTAATTGAAAGTTGTCGTGCAAAAGTAGGTTATACTAAATATACCATGTACAGTTCAAAATGAGTAAACTTGAGCCTAATTGCCACTTGTTTGCGCGCATTGAGCCCCTTGTATTGTAATAGGGGTATAGCCATCCAACCTGTATCAATTACATATAGCTGCATTGGACTCGTCCAACCTCGTCTGTGGTCTTCACAACCTGTCAGATGCTTTAGTTGGTGAGGCCATTTAGTGTGCGACTTCCAAGGCAGCCGCGCTGTCTTCCGCACGCAAGGAGCGCTAAATATTTCCATTTACTGTAATGATGCCACGTGGACCTGGCATCTTAAGCATGAGAGAAGCATAATGCGGTATTGCGTTAAAGCGAGCGAAAGCTTCGCGTCCGAGTAGTGCTTGATAACCACTTTGGAACGGAGCGATGTGGAACGTTAAATTTTCGCTGCGGAAGTTATCGAGAAAGCTGAATATAACCTCTAGTGGCCGGGAGCCCGTGCAATGGGCCTCTGGGCCTGGCGTTACTCCTTTAAAGGTAGTATTGCTCCGGCTAATTTTTGTTGGGTCTATCCCCATTTTGCGGACTGTGTCCTGATATATCAAGTTTAAACTGCTGCCGCCGTCCATCAGGACTCATGTGAAGTGGTATCCATCAATTATTGGGTCTAATACCAAGGCAGCCCATCCTGCACGCCGGATACTTGCCGAGTAATCCCGATGGTCAAAGGTGATCGGTTGGGACGAACAGTGGTAGAACTCTGCGGTGATAGGCCCTGGGGCATGTGTCTCTAGGAGTGCCGCTTTGTTTCTCCCCTTTGTCACGTGTAACACGTTTACTGTTTTGACTTCTGGTGGGAATTTCTTCTGTTCCCCAGTGCTTTGCTTGCGAGGCTCGTTCTCGTCTTCGCTTGGTGTATCCTGCCCCTTATGTTCGGCGTTGAGCTTGTTGGACTGCTTGAAGGCCCAACATTCTCTATGGGTATGATTTGCAGGTTTATCGGGGGTGTTGTGGATTTGACATATTTTATCCAGAATCTTGTTTAGGCTGGACAGTTCATCTCTGTTGCCTTTTGAGGGCAGCTTTTGTTGACCTTGCCAAGAGCTTCTAAATCCGGCGTTTACCGCCGTGCTCTTCGGGCTGTCTTCTTTATTCCGCCACTTGTTTGTGCTACGTCGTGGTTTCCCATTTCCGTCCCTGACTTCGGATGTACTTGGGTCGTTGGTGCTGCATCGGGCTAACCAGCTGTCCTCGCCCGCGCAAAAGCGGGTCATGAGGCTTGTTAATGCTGCCATTTTTTTGGCTTTTCTTGGCCGAGGTGTCTGGCAAGCCATTCGTCTCGAACGCTATGCTTAAAAGCTTCTAAGGCTTCGGCATCCGGGCAGTCGACTATTTGGTTCTTTTTAGTGAGAAACCTGTTCTAAAGCTTTCGGGCTGACTCTCCGGGTTGTTGAGTTATATGACTCAAATCGTCTGCATCCGGTGGTCGGACATAGGTCCCTTGAAAATTTGCTCGAAAAGCGTCTTCGAGCTCTTCCCAGCTTCCAATGGAGTTTTCGAGGAGGCTTTTAAGCTAGTGCCGAGCTGGCCCTTTGAGCTTGAGGGGTAAGTACTTGATGGCGTGGAGATCGTCTCCTCGAGCCATATGGATATGGAGGATGTAGTCCTCAATCCAGACCCCAGGGTCTGTCGTTCCGTCGTACGCCTCTATGTTTACGGGTTTGAATCCCTCTAGAAATTCATGGTCCAGCACCTCATCGGTGAAACATAGGGGGTATGCGGCACCCCTGTATTTGGGTGTACCATGGTGTTGGGATGTTTGTTGTGTTGCATTGCATGCTGGAGCGCGCTTGTGTGGCCCGTAGATGGATCTGGTTGCGCCGTCCTTTTGATGCGAGCCCTCACGTGGATCGCGTACTGGCTTATGTGCGGCGTCGTTTGCCGCTCTATGTTGGCCACGAGGTCGTCTATCCGACCAGATGGCCATTTTGTTTTTTGATTGCGGGGGATCTAAGGCCTCCTCATCGAATTCAGGTAGCAACTTTTGGTTCGGGTAGCTCTTGGTGTGGGGATTACCGCCGTACTTCGCTGCAGTGTTGAGTACTTCACTCCATCTAATTCTGAGTGTGTGTTGTGCAGCCCTGAGCCTTTGCTTCTGCTTTTTTAGAGTCCTCGCAGTGGCAACAAGCCTTTGATGGGTATTCTGTTGCTCCGGTGCCTGTCCAGTGTGATGTCATCCGGACTATTATCTTCGACGGAGTCGGGTTGTTCGGTTTGATTCTCCATTTTGCCGTGGTCAGACGATGGTTCAATGCCGTGTTTGTCGTCCACTGGCTCGCCTTGCTCTATCGCTGGGTTTATATGATCGCTGCTTCTGTCGAGGCGGGATTTGGAGCGGCGCTTACGCCGCCGCTTTGACTGCTTCTCGAGGGAACAACCCTTCGCTGCGTCCTTCCGTTCTTCGTCGTCATTTTCTTTGGGTGTGTCCACCATGTATACATCATATGATGAAGTGGGCATCCAGTGCCCTATGGGCAGTGGTTCCTGTTCCTCAAATGCGCGAGGTCTTCATGAGCTAGCAAGTTGGATGCATACCCACTTAGTTTTCAGTCTGAGTTTTCATACACTTATAGCTCTTAGTGCATCCGTTGCATGGCAATCCCTACTCACTCACATTGATATCTATTGATGGGCATCTCCATAGCCTGCTGATATGCCTAGTTGATGGGAGACTATCTTCTCCTTTTTGTCTTCTCCACAACCACCATTCTATTCCACCTATAGTGCTATGTCCATGGCTCATGCTCATGTAATGCGTGAAAGTTGAAAAGGTTTGAGAACGTCAAAAGTATGAAACAATTGATTGGCTTGCATGATGTGAATATTTTGTGTGGTGAAGATGGAGCATAGCCAGACTATATGATTTTGTAGGGATAACTTTCTTTGGCCATGTTATTTTGAAAAGACATGATTGCTTTATTAGTAGGCTTGAAATATTATTGTTTTTATGTCGAATGATAGACTATTGCTTTGAATCACTCGTGTCTTAATATTCATGCCATGATTAGATATGTGATCAAGATTATGCTAGGTAGCATTCCACATCAAAAATTATCTTTTTTATCATTTACCTACTCGAGAACGAGCGGGAATTAAGCTTGGGGATGCTGATAAGTCTCTGTCATATCTATAATTTTTTATTGTTCCATGCCAATATTCTACAACTTTCATATACTTTTGGCAACTTTTTATACTATTTTTGGGACTAACATATTGATCCAGTGCCTAGTGCCAGTTCTTGTTTGTTGCATGTTTTTCGTTTCGCAGAATATCCATATCAAATGGAGTCCAAACGGGATAAAAACTGACGGAGATTTTTTTTGGAATATATATGATTTTTGGGAAGAAAAAATCCACGTGGGGTGATGCCCGAGGGGGGCACGAGGCAGGGGGCGCGCCCCTGACCCTCGTGGCCACCCGTAAGGCGATTGATGCCCTTCTTTCGCCGTAAGAAAGCTAATATCTGGATAGATATCATGTTAAAATTTCAGCCTAATCAGAGTGACGGATCTCCGGGAATATAAGAAACGGTGAAAGGGAAGAATCTGAGAACGCAGAAACAGAGAGAGACAAAGAGACAGATCCAATCTCGGAGGGGCTCTCGCCCCCCCATGCCATGGAGGCCAAGGACCAGAGGGGAAACCCTTCTCCCATCTAGGGAGGAGGTCAAGGAAGAAGAAGACGAAGGGCCCCCTCTCCCCTTCTCTTCTGGTGGCGCCGGAACGCTGCCGTGGCCATCATCACCATCACCGCGATCTACACCAACATCTCCATCACCTTCCCCCTCTATCTATAGCGGTCCACTCTCCCGCAACCCGCTGTACCCTCTACTTGAACATGGTGCTTTATGCTTCATATTATTATCCAATGATGTGTTGCCATCCTATGATGTCTGAGTAGATTTTCGTTGTCCTATCGGTGGTTGACGAATTGCTATGATTGATTTAATTTGCTTGTGGTTATGTTGCCGTACTTTGGTGCCCATCATATGAGCGCGCGCGTGGATCACACCATAGGGTTAGTTGTATGTTGATAGGACTATGTATTGGAGGGCAAGAGTAACAGAAGCTTCAACCTAGCATAGAAATTGATGCATACGGGATTGAAGGGGGACCAATATATCTTAATGTTATGGTTGGGTTTTACCTTAATGAAAATTAGTAGTTGCGGATGCTTGCTAATAGTTCCAATCGTAAGTGCATAGAATTCCAAGTCAGGGATGACATGCTAGCAGTGGCCTCTCCCACATAATACTTGCTATGGGTCTAGTAAAGTAGTCAATTGCTTAGGGGCAATTTCGCAACTCCTATCACCACTTTTCCACATTCGCTATATTTACTTTATTGCTTCTTTACTTACAACAACCCCTACTTTTTATTTATGTAATCTTTATTACCTTGCAAACCTATCCAACAACACCGACAAAGTACTTCTAGTTTCATACTTGTTTTAGGTAAGGCAAAATTCAAGCATGCGTAGAGTTGTATCGGTGGTCGATAGAACTTGAGGGAATATTTGTTCTACCTTTAGCTCCTCATTGGTTTCGACACTCTTACTTATCGAAAACTATTGCGATCCCCTATACTTGTGGGTTATCAGGTCTTCATTTGAAACAATGAGGAATAGTTTCGCAAGTCACGCCACCTGGAACACCACAGTGTAATGGTGTGTCCGAACATCGTAACCGTACTTTATTAGATATGGTGCAATCTATGATGTCTCTTACCGGTTTACCATTATCGTTTTGGGGTTATGCATTAGAGACAGATGCATTCACGTTAAATAGGGCACCATCTAAATCCGTTGAGACGACGCCATATGAACTGTGGTTTGGCAAGAAACCAAAGTTGTCGTTTCTTAAAGTTTAGGGTTGCGAAGCTTATGTGAAAAAGTTTCATCCTGATAAGCTCAAACCCAAATCGGAGAAACGTGTCTTCATAGGATACCCAAAGGAGACAGTTGGGTACACCTTCTATGACAGATCCGAAGGCAAGTCATTTGTTGCTAAGAATGGATCCTTTCTAGAGAAGGAGTTTCTCTTGAAAGAAGTGAATGGGAGTGAGGGAGTCCTGGATTAGTGGGTCTCCAGACAGCCGGATTATATCCTTTGGTCGGACTGTTGGACTATGAAGATACAAGATTGAAGACTTCGTCTCGTGTCCGGATGGGACTCTACTTGGCGTGGAAGGCAAGATAGGCAATACGGATATATATATCTCCTCCTTTGTAACCGACCTTGTGTAACTCTACCCCCTCCGGTATCTATATAAACCGGAGGGTTTTAGTCCGTAGGATAACATACAAGCATACCATAGGCTAGCTTCTAGGGTTTAGCCTCTCTGATATCGTGGTAGATCTACTCTTGTACTACCCATATCATCAATATTAATCAAGTAGGACGTAGGGTAGTACCTACATCAAGAGGGCCCGAAACTGGGTAAAACATCATGTTCCCGGCCTCCTGTTACCATCCGCCTAGACGCATAGTTCGGGACCCCCTACCCGAGATCCGCCAGTTTTGACACCGACATTGGTGCTTTCATTGAGAGTTCCTCTGTGTCGTCGCCGTTAGGCTTGATGGCTCCTACGATCATCGATAGCGATGCAGTCCCGGGTGAGACTTTTCTCCTCGGACAAATTTTTGTATTCGGCGGCTTTGCACTGCGGGCCAATTCGCTTGGCCATCTAGAGCAGATTGAAAGCTACGCCCCTGGCCATCAGGTCAGGTTTGGAAGCTTAAACTACACGGCCGATATCCGCGGAGACTTGATCTTCGACGGATTCGAGCCTCTGCCTTGTGCATCACACGGTCACGATGAGTACGATTTAGCTCTACCATCAGACAGTGTTCAGGAGATCGCACCGGCAGCCGTTCCGACCCTCAATTCGGAGCCACATGCGTCGTCCATGGACGGGTGGATGGACCCCCCCACGGAGGCCTTACCCTCAGCGGCGATCGAGCCGAACATCGACCTTACCTTGCACGAGAGCCGTGTTGTCAGACTGCCGGATCTTTCTCTGGCCACGGACTCCGAACCGCCTGCGCCGGTTCCTAGCGAATCTGATTGGGCGCCGATCATGGAGTTTACCTCGGCGGATATTTTTTAGCACTCGCCCTTTGGCGACATACTGAACTCATTAAGGTCTCTCTCCTTGTCAGGAGGATCCTGGTCGAACTATGTCCGGCAGGATTGGGATGCGGACGAAGAAATTCGTGTCCCACCCACCACCCACTTAGTAGCCACTGTCGATGATTTAACCGACATTCTTGACTTTGACTCCGAAGACATCGACGGTATGGACGACAATGCGGGAGACGAAGAGGAACCACTGCCACTAGGGCACTGGACAGCCACCTCATCATACGATATATACATGGTGGACTCACCGAAAGAAGGCAATGGCGACGAGACAGCGGAGGATGACCCCTCCAAGAAGCAACCCAAGCGCCGACGTCAGTGGCGCCACTCTAAGTCCCGCCAAAGCAAAAGTGGTGATACTAGCACAAGAGATAATAACACTCCAGATAGTGCCGAAGACAACAACAATCCCCTCCAGCAAGATTTAGAGAAGGAGGATGGAGGAGCCAGCCCTCCTGAGAGAGCGGCAGATGGAGAGGCGGAGGATGATAATTACATGCCCCCTCTGAAGACGAGGCAAGCCTCGGCGATGACGAATTCGCCGTGCTGGAGGATCCCGTTGAACAAGAGCGCTTCAAGCACCGGCTTATGGCCACGGCAAATAGCCTTAAGAAAAAGCAGCAGCAGCTTCAGGCTGATCAAGAACTGCTAGCTGACAGATGGACTGAAGTCCTCGCGGTCGAGGAATATAAACTCGAACGCCCCTCCAAGAGTTACCCAAAATGCAGGTTGATACCCTGACTAGAGGAAGAAGCATATGACGCAGCTCATCGGCCACCTCGTGGCCACGATAGAGAGGAATTCCGGCCAAAAATTCAGCCCGCACCCCGACATCATTCAAACAAAAAGGCATGGGGAAATACGCCAGACCTGCGAGACATATTGGAGGACAAAGCAAAGCATGCAAGATTGATCTACGGATCACGAGGGCGCGCCACTGTGCGAGACGATAAACGTCACGCTGGATACAATAAAAGTAAATCCGGCCGGGCCGAACACAGCGGGCAAGACCCATTCGAGCTGCGTCGCGATATAGCCCAATACAGAGGCGCCGCACACCCCCTATGCTTCATAGACGAAGTAATGGATCATCAAATCCCAGAGGGTTTCAAACCCGTAAATATTGAATCATACGATGGCACAACAGATCCTGCGGTATGGGTCGAGGATTTCCTCCTCCACATCCACATGGCCCGCGGTGATGACTTACACGCCATCAAATACCTCCCACTAAAGCTCAAAGGACCAGCGCGACATTGGCTGAATAGCTTGCCAGCAGAGTCCATTAGCTGTTGGGAAGATCTGGAGACCGCATTCCTCGACAACTTTCAGGGCACTTATGTGCGACCACCAGATGCCAATGACTTGAGCCACATAATTAAGCAGCCAGAAGAATCGGCCAGGCAATTCTGGACTCGGTTCCTAACATAGAAAAATCAAATCATCGACTGTCCGGATGCAGAGGCCCTAGCAGCTTTCAAACACAACATCCGCGACGAGTGGCTAGCCCGGCACCTTGGTCAAGAAAAGCCGAAATCTATGGCAGCCCTCACGACACTCATGACCCACTTTTGTGCAGGAGAAGACAGCTGGCTGGCTCGCAGTAATAACACATCAAAGAACCATGGTACTTCGGATACCAAGGACGGCAATAGCAGCTCACGTCGCAACAAACATAAGCGCCGCATTAACAGTGACAATACCGAGGATACGGCAGTCAATGCCGGATTCAAAGGCTCTAAACCCGGTCAGCGGAAAAAGCCATTTAAAAGAAGCACTCCGGGCCCGTCCAGTTTGGACCGCATACTCGATCGCTCGTGCCAGATACATGGCACCCCCGACAAGCCAGCCAACCACACCAATAGGGATTGTTGGGTATTCAGGCAGGCCGGCAAGTTAATTGCCGAAAACAAAGATAATGGGCCACATAGCGATGACGAGGAAGAGCCCCGGCAGCCGAACACCGGAGGACAGAAGAGGTTCCCCCCACAAGTGCGGACGGTGAACATGATATACGCAACCCACATCCCCAAGAGGGAACGGAAGCGTGCGCTCAGGGACGTATATGCGTTGGAGCCAGTCACCCCAAAGTTCAACCCATGGTCCTCCTGTCCGATCACCTTCGATCGCAGGGACCACCCCACTAGTATCCGTCATGGCGGATTCGCCGCACTGGTCCTAGACCCAATCATTGATGGATTTCACCTCACTCGAGACCTTATGGATGGCGGTAGCAGCCTGAAACTGCTTTATCAGGACACGGTGCGCCAAATGGGTATAGACCCCTCAAGGATCAAACCCACGAAAACGACCTTTAAAGGCGTCATTCCAGGTGTAGAGGCCCATTGCACAGGCTCAATTACACTGGAAGTGGTCTTCAGATCCCCGGATGACTTCCAAAGCGAAGAATTAATCTTCGATATAGTCCCATTCCGCAGTTAATGGAAACACAGAGCGCTCTCTCCGCACAGAGGAGCGCACTGCGGCCCTCGCAGCAGAAGCGCAAAGCAGCCTCTCGAGGCAATCCACCAGTTCGGCGTTTCAAGATCCGGACACCTCCAAGCGCGCTCGGAGTAATCGGCGACAAGACCGCCCGGCATGATCTGAGCTCATGTAGCAATGCGGCCCCCACCCGCCCAAGCCAAACGGCGAAATTCGTGCCACGCGTACATAATTATGCATTGAAATACCATGGGCACAGGCAGGGAGGGGGCACAACTATGGCACACCCCAATACGCGGCTTAAACCGCACTAGGGGCTTCCCGCTTTGTTATTTTTCTCTTTCAGGACTTTAATCTCCGGAAACTCTGTCCGGCAGCACGATTGCCGAACACATGATGCAGCAACCAAGGAGGCAGAAAGCTACGTCATACCACGGAACTCCCAGGTGGATTACGATAACAAGTGAAATATTTACTTTAATACTATTCCTCAGCTTGCCCTCGGAAGGGACATAGTCCTACTTTTTGCTTATCGCACTATTTGTATCATTCTGCTTTAACGCACCTTTTCGAATAAAAAATGCATAGCATTAAGACTATTATTGCATTCTTCTTTTTTTATATATATGTGTTCATTAATGACGCCTTGCAACCGTACACTTTGGTACGGCCAATACACCAGGGGCTTAAGTACCCCACAATATGGTGTGAGAAGTCCGAACACTTTCACAAGTGCGGCACCCCGAACTTATAGAATTATATGCATCAGCTCCGAATCATGTCTTTGGTCGAATGTTGGGTTTGCCCGGCTCCTATGTTTTGGTACCTTACGTTCCGCTCTATCGGCTAAGGTAGCACTAGGAGAACTACTGTGATTGTGCCCCGGTTCTGCTGGGCTAAGCACCTTAGTAGAGAAAGCTAAAATTGACTGTCATGATAAGGCGAGAGACTGGTCGTTGTTCGGCGAGGTTTCGAGTCCATAAAGACTTATGCCGCTTAGAGCGAGGAGCCGGTCCTGTCCAGATTAAAGGCGTGTATCGCGCCCCGAATTCGGCCTTCCGAATACCAGGGGCTTCGCCGAAATTTAAAATTATAGAATTCTATGGCTAAGTGAGAGTGATAAAGCATTATTAGTCCGGTTGCCTTGTTTGCTGTGCTGAGCACCTCCCTCGAAGGACCCAAAGATGGGAACTAGAGTTCTCAGGTTTATCCCGAACACCCCAGCACTAGCTACATGGGGGCAGAAGCCGAGGACTAGCCATCTCTCAGATTGGATAAACAGCCAAACAGAAGGTAATATTTTAAATTCAAACAAGCGTTGCATAGCGCATATGAAACAAGTTTTCATCATACAGGATCACATGAGCAAGTTTACTCAAATATTACATCCTTTGTACATTCATCCGCTACAAGACGGGCACCCTCCAGGACACCCTCATAGTAAATTTCGGGGGTGCGATGCTCCTTGCCCTGCGGTGGTCCTTCCTTGATCAGCTTCACGGTGTCTAGCTTGGCCCATTGCACCTTCACACGGGCGAAAGCCCGGCGTGCACCTTCGATGCAGACGGACTGCTTGACGACTTCCAGCCGTGGGCAGGCATCCACAAGCCGCCTCACCAGGCTGAAGTAGCTGTTCGGAAGGGCGTCGCCAGGCCACAGCCGGACTATAAGGCCCTTCATGGCCTGTTCGTCCGCCTTGTGTAGCTTGACCAGCTGCTTTAGCTGGTCGCTCAGAGGCATCGGGTGTTCGGTCCCAGTATACTGAGACCAGAACAGCTTCTCCGTTGAGCTTTCCTCCTCGGCCTGATAAAACTGTGCGGCATCCGACACGCTGCGGGGCAAATCTGCGAATGCTCCTAGAGAGCTCCGGATTCGGGTAAGTAATAGGTAATTTACTTTCACATGCTTGCTTTGCATACAGAATGCCTTACCCGCCGCTATTTTCTTCATCGCGTCAATCTCCTGGAGGGCCTTTTGGGCTTCAGCCTTGGCACTCTTTGCCTCTCGAGGGCCGCGGCAAGCTCAGACTCTTGCGTCTTCGAGTCAAGCTCCAACGCCTCGTGCTTCGTCACGAGAGCCTGGAGCTCTTGCTGCACCTCGCCCACCCGAGCCTCTTGCCTTTCCCGCTCGATGCGCTCCTTGTCCGCTTTATCTTCGGCCTCGGACAATGCTTGCTTTAGGGTCGCCACTTCGGTCGTGGCCCCTAGCAAATTCATGATGATCCTGTCATTTTGCAATCGCATTCTTTTTATACATATCCACAGACTAGGTATTACTTACCTTTCTTCTCCTCGAGCTGCCTCTTAATAAGGACGAGCTCTTTCTTGGACCCTTCGAGGTCCTGCTTCAGTGCGGCGACCTCCGCAGTCAGTGCGGCAGATGCCAGCAGCGGAGCCTACATACACATATTGACATATTTATATTAGACTCCTGCGATATTGTTTGATCCTCTGCTCGGCTTTTCTTTCTGAACACCGAACAGAGCATCAGGGGCTACTGTCTATGCGGTAATATTTTTCCCATATTTCAAAAACTTACCTCAAAGCCTATTAGAAGGCTGGCACAGGCTTCAGTTAATCCGCCCTTGGCGGACTGAACCTTGTGGACCACCGCACTCATAATAGTGCGGTGCTCTTCGTCGATGGAAGCGCTGCGAAGTCCTCCCAGCAGATTGTCCGGTGCCTCCGGTTGGACAGAGGTCACCGGCATAGGAGTCTTGCCCCTCTTGGAAGGAGGCCGCCTGTCCGGGTCCGGAACCACTGGAGGTTCCGGCGCGGTGTTCGGCTGAGGGCCGAACTCGGAGCCCTCGGGGGTCTTGTTCCCTCTGCTCCCGGAGTCCGGAAGGTCGCCTTGAGGTGCCTACGGGATTGTCTCCCCTTGACCCGGTGCCTCTTGAGACAATACCTTGGCGTTGTATGCAGGGCAAGGGGAGGTGGCGGTCGGAAGTGGATCGTTATCCATATCCGACGAGCCCAGGGGGCCGTCCGACGATACATCGATACGGGCTCATGGCGGCCTGCATAATCATATTCGGCGTTAGGGGAAGCAATGCGACAAAAGGATACTATGAGTTACTCTAGTATCCGAATACTTATGACCTCCCCAGGGGCTTGGCCCGGGGCAACCACTCATCTTCGCCTTCGGCGGCGGTGGTGGAATGTCCAGAAGGAGAGTCCTTCCCTTCTTGGACCCTCCGGCCTCCCCAGTTGGGGCGGCTTTCCTTTTCTTGTCTCCCCCAACTGAAGGGGGGCATCTTCTTCTTCCTCCTCGTCTTCGGGGAAGGAGTGTGCCACAGAGTCATCGGACAGTGAGTCCAATGACGCCTGGCATCGGGAACTCTTTGGGGTTCCCTTGGCCATCTTGGTCTTCTCCGGCACCATGTAAGGAGCCGGAGTCAGCATCTTCGTCAGGAGAGCGTCTGCTGGGCCTTCGGGCAAAGGAGCCGGACAGTCGATTTGTCCGGCCGTCTCCTGCCAGTCCTGTCAAAGGTACGGGAGCTTAGATCCCGCATAGAGTCAAACTATGAAAAACAAGTATCCTGTGAGAGGTAAAATAGCTTACCGCGCTGCTTGGCGCTTCGCGCAGAATTCGCGGTCCTCGGTAGTGGGAGGGGGAACCTCGGCACTCTTGAATAGCACCTTCCGGGCATCTTCATGATTTGTGTCTAAGAGCCTGTTCAGAGTTCGGTGCTGGGCCGGGTCGAACTCCCACAAGTTGAAAGCCCGTTGTTGGCACGGGAGGATCCGGCGGATGAGCATGACCTAGACTACGTTGACAAGTTTGAGCTTCTTGTTCACCATGTTTTGAATACTTGTTTGGAGTCCGGTCAGCTCCCCCGAACTACCCCAGGACAGGCCCTTCTCTTTCCAGGAGGTGAGCCGCGTGGGGAAGCCAGATCGTAACTCGGGGGCCGCTGCCCATTTAGGGTCACGCGGCTCGGTGATGTAGAACCACCCCGATTGCCACCCCTTTATGGTCTCCACGAAGGAGCCCTCGAGCCATGTGACGTTGGGCATCTTGCCCACCATGGCGCCTCCGCACTCCGCCTGGCGGCTGCTCACTACCTTCGGCTTGACATTGAAGGTCTTCAGCCATAAGCCGAAGTGGGGCTTGATGCGGAGGAAGGCCTCGCACACGATGATAAACGCCGAGATGTTGAGGATGAAGTTCGTGGCCAGATCGTGGAAATTCAGGCCATAGTAGAACATGAGCCCCCGGACGAATGGGTGGAGAGGGAATCCCAGTCCGCGGAGGAAGTGGGTAAGGAACACTACCCTCTCATTGGGCCTGGGGGTGGCACTACTAGGAAAAGGGCTATAGATGGAATTGACACTAATGGCACACCAGACATGTGGTGTGCCATTACTATATACTAATGGCGCACCAAGTGTTGGTGCGCCATTAGTGTCCAAATACTAATGGCGCACCACATCCACGGTGCGCCATTAGTAATTTTTTTTAAAATTTTCCAAAACTACTAATGGCGCACCGTGGGAGTGGTGGCCATTACTAGTCCATGGTGCGCCATTAGTAAATTTTTTTTTAATTTTTTCAAAACTACTAATGGCGCACCATGGGAGTGGTGCGCCATTACTAGTCAACTAGTAATGGCACACCACTCCCACG
>NC_041386.1:534026953-534027777 GCF_002162155.2 Triticum dicoccoides | reverse complement strand
TAAAAAAAATAAAAATAAATGATGGAAATGTCAAAAAAATAAAAGAAAATAAGTTTCCCATGTGATATGTGGTCTAGTTGTTGTGAAAATTTACAAATTTGAATTTTGACTTTATTTGTGAAATCTCTCAAGAATTTGTAAAATGGGCATAACTTTTGCGTACGAACTCGGATGAAAAAGTTTTTTAATGAAAAATCATCTACTCGAAAAAATCATCTACCCCGTTAAACATTTTCAAAATCCTCAAAAACCTAACAGAAAAAATATACGGGGCTTTTAAGATCTGGAGAGGAAAAAAATTTCAAAAAAATTCAAACTTACTAATGGCGCACCTACCGATGGTGCGCCATTACTATCTTCCCGCCTTCAAAATTCAAAATAAGTCAAAAAATAAAAATAAAAAGTTACTAATGGCGCACCTGCCCATGGTGCACCATTAGTATCTTCCCGCCTTCAAAATTAAAAATAAATAAAATAAATAAAAAAAGTTAGCAATGGCGCACCTGCCCGTGGTGCGCCATTACTATGCCGTATATATGGCTGGGCGTGGTCCTCTCCTCCTTACCTCTTCATTCTTCTCCTCCACTCCACCTCTCCTCCACTCCATCTCCTCCACTCCTCCACTCCATCTTCCCTTCTCTCCTCCACCATACTACCCTCATCCTCTCCGGCTACCTCCTCCTCCTTCTCTCCGGCGACCTCCTCCTCCCTCCTCTCCTCCCCTCCCCTCCCCTCACGATTTCTCCTCCCTCCTCTCCTCCTCTCCCCTCCCCTCACGGTTTCTCCTCCCTCCTCTCCAGTGAGCTCCTCCTCCCTCCTCTCCG
>NC_041386.1:534011012-534026568 GCF_002162155.2 Triticum dicoccoides | reverse complement strand
GAACTCCTCCTCCTCCTCTCCGGCGATGTAGGCGAGCGCCTCTCCGGTGACCTCCTCCTCCTCCTCTCCGGCGAACTCCTCTCCGGCAAAAGAACACAGCAAAAGAACGTACAAGATCCAAAAACAGGAACAAAACTTGAAATAATATCGTGCCAAAAAACGAGCAAAAAAACGAGCAAAAAATGGGCAAAAATAGCAATGGCGCACGGTGGGGGTTAGATGGTGCGCCACTACTATTTTCCCGCCTTCAAAATTCAAAAATACTAATGGCGCACTAGTTGCCTATACTAATGGCGCACCAGTGGTCTATACTAATGGCGCACCATGGCCTATATTAATGGCGCACCAGTGGTGTGCCATTAGTATACTAGATACTAATGGCGCACCAATGGTGCGCCATTAGTAAAAAATACTAGTGGCGTGATACTAATGGCGCACCAGTGATGCGCCATTAGTAGGCAAAACTGGTGCGCCATTAGTAGCCCTTTTCCTAGTAGTGTGGGGATGAGCTGCCCCTCATCTGGGAGCCGGTGCGCGATGTCGTCGGGCAGGTATCCGGCTCTCCTCAGCTTCTTGATGTGTCCCTCCGTGACGGAGGAGACCATCCACCTGCCTCCCGCTCCGGACATGGTTGGAGAAGGTCGAGGTGGGAAATGCGGACTTGGGCGCTGGAGCTCGGGTGTGCGAAAATGGATGAGCAAAGGAGGAAGAAGGCGTGGATGAAAAGGTGAATCCTTATCCCTTTATATGGGCGGACGAAACTATGCGTCCCCACAAGCCTGGTAAAACTCGCTTATCCCCCAAGCGTCGTAATCGATGGCGCGGTTGGGTTACCCACGCCCGTATTGATGAGAATCCCGTGATAAGGGGACACAATCTCTGCTTTGACAAGACGTGTCAAAAAACTGCCCCGCGTTATGTGCGGGGCTAGTTAAAGGAAACGGTTCGAATAATCACCGGGCCATGACATAATGTCGTGTTGCCAAAACAAGTCAGCAAATTAGATTTGTGGAAATATTATTCTCTCTACGGTGGTATGTGGAACTTATTTTGCAGGGTCGGACACTATCCTTGTATTGAAATTCTTCCGTGATGTATTCCGAGGAAGAACCCGCCTTGCAATGCCAAAGACAACACTGCGCGCCGGACTCATCGTCATTGAAGCCTGGTTCAGGGGCTACTGAGGGAGTCTTGGATTAGGGAGTCTCCGGACAGCCGGATTATATCCTTTGGCCGGACTGTTGGACTATGAAGATACAAGATTAAAGACTGTGTCTCGTGTCCGGATGGGACTCTACTTGGCGTGGAAGGCAAGCTAGGCAATACAGATATATATATCTCCTCCTTTGTAACCGACCTTGTGTAACCCTAGCCCCCTCCACTGTCTATATAAACTGGAGGGTTTTTGTACGTAGGACAACATAGAATCATACCATAGGCTAGCTTCTAGGGTTAAGCCTCTCTGATCTCGTGGTAGATCTACTCTTGTACTACCCATATCATCAATATTAATCAAGCAGGACATAGGGTTTTCCCTCCATCAAGAGGGCCCGAACCTGGGTAAAACATCGTGTTCCCGGCCTCCTGTTACCATCCGCCTAGACGCACAGTTCGGGACCCCCTACCCGAGATCCACCGGTTTTGACACCGACATGAAAGGTAATTGTACCTTCTCTCGAATTGGAAAGTAGTTCATCACAGAAATTAGTTCTAGTGATCTCTACACCAATTGGCGAGGAAGATAATGATGATGATCATGAAACTTCAGATCAAGTTACTACCGAACCTCATAGGACAACCAGAGTATGGTCCACACTAGAGTGGTACGGTAATTCTTTCTGGAAGTCATGTTACTAGACCATGACGAACCTATGAACTATGAGGAAGCGATGATGACCCCAGATTGCACAAAATGGCTTGAGGCCATGAAATCTGAGATGGGATCCATGTATGAGAACAAAGTATGGACTTTGATTGACTTGCATGATGATCGGTGATTCGTTAAGAATAAATGGATCTTCAAGGGGAAGACGAGCACTGATAGTAGTGTTACTATCTACAAAGATCGAATTGTTGCAAAAAAAGTTTTCGACAAGTTCAAGGTGTTGACTATGATGAGATTTTCTCACTCATATTGATGCTTAAAAGTCTGTTCGAATCATGTTAGCAGTTGCCGTGTTTTATGAAATCTGGCAAATAGATGTCAAAACTACATTCCTTAATAGATTTCTTAAACAAGAGTTGTATATGATGCAACCAGAAGGTTTTGTCGATCCTAGAGGTGCTAAGAAAGTGAGCAAGCTCCAGCGATCCATCTATGGACTGGTGCAAGCATCTCGGAGTTGGAATATATGCTTTGATAAAATGATCAAAGCATCTGGTTTTATACAGACTTGCAGTGAAGCTTGTATTTACAAGAAAGTGAGTGGGAGCACTACAACATTTCTGATAAGTATATGTGAATGACATATTGTTGATCGGAAATAATGTAGAATTTTCTGGAAATCATAAAGGAATGTTTGAAAGGATTTTTTCAAAGAAAGACCTCGGTGAAGCTACTTACATATTGAGCATCAAGATCTATACAGATAGATCAAGATGCTTGGTATATTTTCAATGAGTACATACCTTGACAAGATTTTGAAGTAGTTCAAAATGGAACAGTCAAAGAAGAGTTCGTGCCTGTGTTGCAAGGTGTGAAGTTGAGTAAAGACTCAAAACCCGACCATGGTAGAAAATAGAAAGAGAATGAAAGTCATTCCCTATGCCTCAGTCATAGGTTCTATAAAGTATGCTATGTTGTTTACCAATCCTATTGTATACCTTAGCATGATTCTGGCAAGGCTCCTACATCACTGGACAGCGGTCAAAATTATCATTAGAGGACTTAGGAAATATGTATCGGTTATGGAGGTGTTAAAAGAGTTCGTTGGAAAGAGTTACATCGATGCAAGCTTTTTACATCGATCTAGATGACTCTAAGTCTCGATCTGGATACATATTGAAAGTGGGAGCAATTAGCTAGAGTAGCTCCGTGCAGAGCATTGTAGACATAGAAATTTGCAAAATACATACGGATCTGAATATTGCAGACCCGTAGACTAAACTTCTCTCACAAGCAAAACATGATCACTCTTTGGGTGTTAATCACATAGCGATGTGAACTAGATTATTGACTCTAGTAAACCCTTTGGGTATTAGTCACATGAAGATGTGAACTAATCACATAAAGATGTGAACTAGATTATTGACTCTAGTGCAAGTGGGAGAATGAAGGAAATATTCCCTAGAGGCAATAATAAAGTTATTGTTTATTTCCTTATATCATGATAACTGTTTATTATTCATGCTAGAATTGTATTAAACGGAAACATGATACATGTGTGAATACATAGACAAAAAGAGTGTCACTAGTATGCCTCTACTTGACTAGCTCGTTGATCAAAGATGGTTATGTTTCCTAGCCATAGACATGAGTTGTCATTTGATTAACGGGATCACATCATTAGGAGAATGATGTGATTGACTTGACCCATTTCGTTAGCTTACCACTTGATCGTTTAGTATGTTGCTATTGCTTTCTTCATGACTTATACATGTTCCTATGACTATGAGATTTTGCAACTCCCGTTTACCGGAGGAACACTTTGTGTGCTACCAAACATCACAACGTAACTGGGTGATTATAAAGGTGCTCTACAGGTGTCTCCGAAGGTACTTGTTGAGTTGGCGTATTTCGAGATTAGGATTTGTCACTCCGATTGTCGGAGAGGTATCTTTGGGCCCACTCGGTAATGCACATCACTATAATCCTTGCAAGCATTGTAACTAACGAGTTAGTTGTGGGATGATGTATTATGGAACGAGTAAAGAGACTTGACGGTAACGAGATTGAACTAGCTATTGAGATACTAACGATCGAATCTTGGGCAATAACATACCGATGACAAAGGGAACAACGTATGTTGTTATGCGGTTTGACCGATAAAGATCTTCGTAGAATATGTGGGAGCCAATATGAGCATCCAAGTTCCGCTATTCGTTATTGACCGGAGACGTGTCTCGGTCATGTCTACATAGTTTTCGAACCCATAGGGTCCGCACGCTTAATGTTTGGTGACGATCGGTATTATGAGTTTTTGTGTTTTGATGTACCGAAGATTATTTGGGGTCCTGTATATGATCACGGACATGACAAGGAGTCTCGAAATGGTCGAGACGTAAAGATCGATATATTGGACGACTATGTTCGGACACTGGAAAGGTTCTAGAAGGTTTTGGACATATATCGGAGTACCGGGGGGTTACCAGAACCCCCCTCCCAGGGGGCTTAATGGGCCTACATGGGCCTTAGTGGAAATAGAAGGCAACAAGGAGAGTGTGGGGCGCGCCCCCAAGGCCCAAACCGAATTGGTTTATTAGGGCAAGGGGGTGGCCCCCTCTTTCCTTCTCCTCCTCTCCCTTTCCTTCCCCCTCTCCTACTCCTACTAGGAAAGGGAGGAGACTCCCCCTCTTGGTGTGCCTTGAGGGTGTCCTGGACTAAGGGGTCCTCGGGCGTCCGGCCTGTTATCCATGGGCCGGACTAATGGGTTGTATGAAGGCCGAAGACTGTACCTGTGTCCGAATTGGACTCTCCTTGCGTGGAAGGCAAGCTAGGCGACCGACTATGAAGATTCCTTCTTATGTAACCGACTCTATGTTACCCTAGATTCCACCCCGGTGTCTATATAAACCGGAGGGGTTAGTCCGGAAAGGATATACACATTACCATAGTCATACATGCTAGGCTTCTATGGTTTAGCCATTACGATCTCGTGGTAGATCAACTCTTGTAATACTCATATTCATCAAGATCAATCAAGCATGAAATAGGGTATTACCTCCATAGAGAGGGCCCGAACCTGGGTAAACATCGTGTCCCCCATCTCCTGTTACCATCGACCGTAGACGCACAGTTCGGGGGCCCCTACCCGAGATTTGCCGGTTTTGACACCGGCATTGGTGCTTTCATTGAGAGTTCCACTGTGCCGTCAAACGAAAGGTTCGATGGTCCCTTTAATCGTTTATGGTGACGTTGTCCAAGGAGAAACCTTCCTCCCTGGACAGATTTTCATGTCTGGCGGCTTCGTACTGCGGGCCAACTCGCTTGGCCATCTAGAGCAGATCGATAGCTACGCCCCTAGCCACCAGGTCAGATTTGGAATCTTGAACTACGTCACGGATATCCGTGGAGACTTGATCTTCAATGGATTTTAGACCGTAGCGATCGCTCCCCCTCGCCCCGATGAACATGACTTAAATCTGTCATCGGATCACATCCAGGAGATGGTCCCTGTTGCCGCAATGGCCTTAGAACCGGATCAGATCGTGCCATCCAAGGCCACAGAGTCCGCGGTGTTGGAGCCGCACATGGGCTCGGCACCCCACAATATGTGCGTCAATGGAACTCTAGACTCGTCTCCGACGATAAGTTCAGACTGGGCATGCCTGCGAACACCGAGCTGGATCGGTTATCGATTTTCAAATTTAGCGCCGCAAACATCTTCCAGCACTCACCTTTGGGTGATGTGCTAAACTCTTTAAAGAACTTTTCCTTAGAGAAGGACTCACAGACGAACTATGTTCGGTTCGACCCAGAGGCCGATGATGGGAAATTTCGCTTCCCACCCGCCACCCACTTCATAGCCACTGTCGAGGACTTAACCGACATGCTCGCTTCTGGCTCTGAAGACATTGACATCATAGACGACAATGCCGATAAAGAGCAAGGCCAAGACCCGCCAGTCATTAGGCGTGGGACGGCCACCCCTTCATATGACGTGTACATGATCGATACACTTAAAAAGCCTCACGGCAAGGACAAGGGAGATCTAGTTAAAACTCCCGAGACACAGTCTAAGTTCCGGCGCCCCAAACGTCGCCCCAAGTCACGCCGCAGCAACGATGGCGCTGGAGAAAATAGTACTCCGGACGGCGCCGAAAGCAATGAAGACCCTAAGGGAGCAATATCCATGCAGGAGGAACAAGAAAACGGGCAAGACAGCCCCGATGAACAGGCCCCGCCCAGCGACAGTTCGGAGGACGACAACTACCTTCCACTCTCCGAAGATGAGGTAAGCCACGGTGGCAAAGACTTCATTGTACCCGAAGAGCCCCTCGAGCAGGAGCGCTTCAAGCGCAGGCTGATAGCTACGGCAAGGAGCCTGAAAAAGAAGCATCAGCAGCTTGAAGCTGACAAAGACCTACACAATGATAGATGGACCGAAGTCCTGGTTGCCGAAGAATACGACCTTAGTGGCCTAGTGATACGTCTCCAACGTATCTATAATATTTTATTGTTCCATGCTATTATTTTATCAACCTTGGATGTTTTATATGCATTTATATGCTATTTTATATGATTTTTGGGACTAACCTATTAACCTAGAGCCTAGTGCCAGTTTTTATTTTTTCCTTGTTTTAGGGTTTTGAAGAAAAGGAATATCAAACGGAGTCCAAACGGAATGAAACCTTCAGAAAAGTTATTTTTGGAAAGAAAGCAATACAGGAGACTTGGAGTGCACGTCAGGGGATCAACGAGGAAGCCACGAGGCAGGGGGCGCGCCCACCAGAAAAGAGCTTGATGTCTACTACACAACCTTCTTCTTGTAGACGTTGTTGGGCCTCCAAGTGCAGAGGTTTGTAGGACAGTAGCAAATTTACCTCAAGTGGATGATCTAAGGTTTATCAATCCGTAGGAGGTGTAGGATGAAGATGGTCTCTCTCAAGCAACCCTGCAACCAAATAGCAAAGAGTCTCTTGTGTCCCCAACACACCCAATACAATGGTAAATTGTATACGTGCACTAGTTCGGCGAAGAGATGGTGATACAAGTGCAATATGGATGGTAGATATAGGTTTTTGTAATCTGAAAATATAAAAACAGCAAGGTAACTAATGATAAAAGTGAGCACAAACGGTATTGCAATGCGTTGAAACAAGGCCTAGGGTTCATACTTTCACTAGTGTAAGTTCTCTCAACAATAATAACATAATTGGATCACATAACTATCCCTCAACATGCAACAAAGAGTCACTCCAAAGTCACTAATAGCGGAGAAAAAACGAAGAGATTATGGTTGGGTACGAAACCACCTCAAAGTTATTCTTTCCAATCAATCCGTTGGGCTATTCCTATAAGTGTCACAAACAGCCCTAGAGTTCGTACTACAATAACACCTTAAGACACAAATCAACCAAAAACCTAATGTCACCTAGATACTCCAATGTCACCTCAAGTATCTGTGGGTATGATTATACGATATGCATCACACAATCTCAGATTCATCTATTCAACCAACACACAGAACCTCAAAGAGTGCCCCAAAGTTTCTACCGGAGAGTCAAGACGAAAATGTGTGCCAACCCCTATGCATAGATTCCCAAGGTCACGGAACCCGCAAGTTGATCACCAAAACATACATCAAGTGGATCAATAGAATACCCCATTGTCACCACGGGTATCCCACGCAAGACATACATCAAGTGTTCTCAAATCCTTACAGACTCAATCCGATAAGATAACTTCAAAGGGAAAACTCAATCCATTACAAGAGAGTAGAGGGGGAGAAACATCATAAGATCCAACTATAATAGCAAAGCTCGCGATACATCAAGATCGTACCACCTCAAGAAAACGAGAGAGAGAGAGAGAGATCAAACACATAGCTACTGGTACATACCCTCAGCCCCGAGGGAGAACTACTCCCTCCTCGTCATGGAGAGCACCGGGATGATGAAGATGGCCACCGGAGAGAGATTCCCCCTCCGACTATGAGATTATGCAACTCCCATTTACCGGAGGAACACTTTGTGTGCTACCAAATGTCACAACGTAATTGTGTGATTATAAAGGTGCTCTACATTGGTCTCCAAAGGTACTTGTTGGGTTGGCGTATTTCGAGATTAGGATTTGTCACTCCGATTGTCGGAGAGGTATCTTTGGGCCCTCTCAGTAATGCACATCACTTAAGCCTTGCAAGCATTGCATCTAATGAATTAGTTGTGGGATGATGTATTACATAACGAGTAAAGAGACTTGCCGATAACAAGATTGAACTAGGTATTAAGATACCAACGATCGAATCTCGGGCAAGTAACATACCGATGACCAAGGGAACAACGGATGTTGTTATGCGGTCTGACCGATAAAGATCTTCGTAGAATATGTAGGAGCCAATATGTGCATCCAGGTTCCTCTGTTGGTTATTGACCGGAGACGTGTCTCGGTCATGTCTACATTGTTCTCAAACCCGTAGAGTCCGCACGCTTAACGTTATCATGACAGTTTCATTATGAGTTTATATGTTTTGATGTACCGAATGTTGTTCGGAGTCCCGGATGTGATCACGGACGTGACGAGGAGTCTCGAAATGGTCGAGACATAAAGATTGATATATTGGAAGCCTATGTTTGGACATCGGAAGTGTTCCGGGTGAAATCAACATTTTACCGGAGTACCGGGAGGTTGCCGAAACCCCCCGGTAACCTAATGGGCCTTAATGGGCCTAGTCGAGGAAAGTAGATAGGAGGCCAAGGGGCAGCCGCATGCCCCTCCCCCCAGTCCAAATTGGACAAGGAGGGGGGCGGCGCCCTCCCCCCTTTCCTTTCCCCTCTTTCTCTCCTTCCCCCCCAAGTCCTAGTCCAACATGGAAAAGGGGGGTATCCTACTCCCGGTGGGAGTAGGACTCCTCCTGGCGTGCACCTTGCCTGGCCGCACCTCCTCCCCCTTGCTCCTTTATATACGGGGGGAGGGGGCATCCCATAGACACAACAATTGATCATTGATCTCTTAGCCGTGTGCGGTGACCCCCTCCCCACCATAATCCTCGATAATATTGTAGTGGTGCTTAGGCGAAGCCCTGCAACGGTAGAACATCAAGATCATCACCACGCCGTCGTGCTGACGGAACTCTTCCCCAACATTCTGTTGGATCGGAGTCCGGGGATCGTCAGCGAGCTGAACGTGTGCTAGAACTCAGAGGTGTCGTAGTTTTGGTGCTTGATCGGTCGGGCCGTGAAGACGTACGACTACATCAACCGCGTTGTGCTAACGCTTCCGCTTTCGGTCTACGAGGGTACGTAGACAACACTCTCCTCTCTTGTTGCTATGCATCACCATGATCTTGCGTGTGCATAGGAATTTTTTTGAAATTACTACGTTCCCCAACAATGGCATCCGAGCCTAGGTTTTATGCGTTGATGTTGTGCACGAGTAGAACGCAAGTGAGTTGTGGGCGATATAAGTCATACTGTTTACCAGTATGTCATACTTTGGTTCGACGGTATTTTTGGATGAAGCGGCCCGGACCGACATTACGCGTACGCTTACGCGAGATTGGTTCTACCAACGTGCTTTGCACACAAGTGGCTGGTGGGTGTCAGTTTCTCCAACTTTAGTTGAACCAAGTGTGGCTACGCCCTGTCCTTGCGAAGGTTAAAACAGCACCAACTTGACAGACTATCGTTGTGGTTTTGATGCGTAGGTAAGAACGGTTCTTGCTAAGCCCGTAGCAGCCACGTAAAACTTGAAACAACAAAGTAGAGGACATCTAACTTGTTTTTGCAGGGCATGTTGTGATGTGATATGGTCTAGACATGATGCTAAATTCTATTGCATGAGATGATCATGTTTTGTAACCGAGTTATCGGCAACTGGCAGGAGCCATATGGTTGTCGCTTTATTGTATGCAATGCAATCGCGCTGTAATGCTTTACTTTATCACTAAGCGGTAGCAATAGTCGTGGAAGCATAAGATTGGCGAGACAACAACGATGCTACGATGGAGATCAAGGTGTCTCGCCGGTGACGATGGTAATCATGATGGTACTTCGGAGATGGAGATCATAAGTACAAGATGATGATGGCCATATCATATCACTTATATGGATTGCAGGTGATGTTTATCATTTATGCATCTTATCTTGCTTTGATTGACGGTAGCATTATAAGATGATCCCTCACTAAATTATCAAAGTATAAGTGTTCTCCCTGAGTATGCACCGTTGCGAAAGTTCTTCGTGCTGAGACACCACGTGATGATCGGGTGTGATAGGCTCTACATTCAAATACAACGGGTGCAAAACAGGTGCACACGCGGAATACTCAGGTTAAACTTGACGAGCCTAGCATATAACAGATATGGCCTCGAAACACGGAGACCGAAAGGTCGAACGTGAATCATATAGTAGATACGATCAACATATTGATGTTCACCATTGATACTACTCCATCTCACGTGATGATCGGACATGGTTTAGTTGATTTGGATCACGTGATCACTTAGAGGATTAGAGGGATATCTTTCTAAGTGGGAGTTCTTAAGTAATATGATTAATTGAACTTAAATTTATCATGAACTTAGTACCTGATAGTATCTTGCTTGTCTATGTTTAATTGTAGATAGATGGCTCGTGTTGTTGTTCCGTTGAATTTTAATGCGTTCCTTGAGAAAGCAAAGTTGAAAGATGATGGTAGCAATTACACTGACTGGGTCCGTAACTTGAGGATTATCATCATTGCTGCACAGAAGAATTACGTCCTGGAAGCACCGCTAAGTGCCAAGCCTGCTGCAGGAGCGACACCAGATGTTATGAACGTCTGGCAGAGCAAAGCTGATGACTACTCGATAGTTCAGTGTGCCATGCTTTACGGCTTAGAACCGGGTCTTCAACGACATTTTGAACGTCATGGAGCATATGAGTTAATATTTCAAGCAAATGCCCGGATTGAGAGATATGAAGTCTCCAATAAGTTCTATAGCTGCAAAATGGAGGAGAATAGTTCTGTCAGTGAACATATACTCAAAATGTCTGGGTATCATAATCACTTGACTCAACTGGGGGTTAATCTTCCTGTTGATTGTGTCATTAACAGAGTTCTTCAATCATTGCCACCAAGCTAGAAAAGCTTTGTGATGAACTATAATATGCAAGGGATGAATAAGACTATTCCCGAGCTCTTCGCGATGCTAAAAGCCGCGGGGGTAGAAATCAAGAAGGAGCATCAAGTGTTGATGGTCAATAAGACCACCAGTTTCAAGAAAAAGGGCAAAGGGAAGAAGAAAGGGAACTTCAAGAAGAACAGCAAACAAGTTGCTGCTCGGGAGAAGAAACCCAAGTCTGGACCTAAGCCTGAGACTGAGTGCTTCTACTGCAAGCAGACTGGTCACTTGAAGCGGAACTGCCCCAAGTATTTGGCGGATAAGAAGGATGGCAAAGTGAACAAAGGTATATGTGATATACATGTTATTGATGTGTACCTTACTAATGCTAGCAGTAGCACCTGGGTATTTGGTACTAGTTCTGTTGCTAACATTTGCAACTCGAAACAGGGGCTACAGATTAAGCGAAGATTGGCTAAGGACGAGGTGACGATGCACGTGGGAAATGGTTCCAAAGTCGATGTGATCGCGGTTGGCACGCTACCTCTGCATCTACCTTCGGGATTAGTATTAGACCTAAATAATTGTTATTTGGTGCCAGCGTTGAGCATGAACATTATATCTGGATCTTGTTTGATGCGAGACGGTTATTCATTTAAATCAGAGAATAATGGTTTTTCTATTTATATGAGTAATATCTTTTATGGTCATGCACCCTTAAAGAGTGGTCTATTTTTAATGAATCTCGATAGTAATGATACACATATTCATAATGTTCAAATCAAAAGATGCAGAGTTGATAATGATAGTGCAACTTATTTGTGGCACTACCGTTTAGGTCATATCGGTTTAAAGCGCATGAAGAAACTCCATACTGATGGACTTTTGGAACCACTTGATTATGAATCACTTGTTACTTGCGAACCGTGCCTCATGGGTAAGATGGCTAAAACACCGTTCTCCGGTACTACGGAGAGAGCAACGGATTTGTTGGAAATCATACATATAGATGTATGTGGTCCAATGAATGTTGAGGCTCGTGGCGGATATCGTTATTTTCTCACCTTCACAGATGGTTTAACCATATATGGGTATATCTACTTAATGAAACATAAGTCTGAAACATTTGAAAAGTTCAAAGAATTTCAAAGTGAAGTTGAAAATCATCATAACAAGAAAATAAAGTTTCTACAATCTGATCATGGAGGAGAATATTTGAGTTACGAGTTTGGTCTACATTTGAAACAATGCGGAATAGTTTCGCAACTCACGCCACCCGGAACACCACAACGTAATGGTGTGTCCGAACGTCGTAATCATACTTTATTAGATATGGTGCGATCTATGATGTCTCTTACTGATTTACCGCTATTGTTTTGGGGATATGCTTTAGAGACAGCTGCATTCATGTTAAATAGGACACCATCGAAATCCGTTGAGACGGCGCCTTATGAACTGTGGTTTGGCAAGAAACCAAAGTTGTCATTTCTGAAAGTTTGGGGCTGCGATGCTTATGTGAAAAAGCTTCAACCTGATAAGCTCGAACCCAAATCGGAGAAATGTGTCTTCATAGGATACCCAAAGGAGACTATTGGGTACACCTTCTATCACAGATCCGAAGGCAAGACTTTTGTTGCTAAATTCGGAGTTTTTCTAGAGGAGTTTCTCTCAAAAGAAGTGAGTGGGAGAAAAGTAGAACTTGATGAGGTAAATGTACCTGCTCCCTTATTGGAAAGTGGTTCATCACAGAAAATGGTTTCTGCGATGCCTACATCAATTAGTGAGGAAGCTAATGATAATGATCATGAAACTTCAGATCAAGTTACTACCGAACCGCGTAGATCAACCAGAGTAAGATCCGCACCAGAGTGGTGCGGTAATCCTGTTCTGGAAGTCATGCTACTAGATCATGATGAACCAACGAACTATGAAGAAGCGATGGTGAGCCCAGATTCCGCAAAATGGCTAGAAGCCATGAAATCTGAGATGGGATCCATGTATGAGAACAAAGTATGGACTTTGGTTGACTTGCCTGTTGATCGGCAAGCAATTGAGAATAAATGGATCTTCAAAAAGAAGACTGATGCTGACGGTAATGTTACTGCTACAAAGCTCGACTTGTTGCGAAAGGTTTTTGACAAGTTCAAGGGATTGACTACGATGAGACCTTCTCACCCGTAGCGATGCTTAAGTCTGTCCGAATCAAGTTAGCAATTGCCGCATTTTATGATTATGAAATTTGGCAGATAGATGTCAAAACTACGTTCCTGAATGGATTTCTGGAAGAAGAGTTGTATATGATGCAACCAGAAGGTTTTGTCGATCCAAAGGGAGCTAACAAAGTGTGCAAGCTCCAGCGATCCATTTATGGACTGGTGCAAGCCTCTTAGAGTTGGAATAAACGCTTTGATAGTGTGATCAAAGCATTTGGTTTTATACAGACTTTTGGAGAAGCCTGTATTTACAAGAAAGTGAGTGGGAGCTCTGTAGCATTTCTGATATTATATGTGGATGACATGTTATTGATTGGAAATAATATAGAATTTCTGGATAGCATAAAGGGATACTTGAATAAGAGTTTTTCAATGAAAGACCTCGATGAAGCTGCTTACATATTGAGCATTAAGATCTATAGAGATAGATCAAGACGCTTAATTGGACTTTCACAAAGCACATACCTTGACAAAGTTTTGAATAAGTTCAAAATGGATCAAGCAAAGAAAGGGTTCTCGCCTGTGTTACAAGGTGTGAAGTTGAGTAAGACTCAATGTCCGACCACTGCAGAAGATAGAGAGAAAATGAAAGATGTTCCTTATGCTTCAGCCATAGGCTCTATCATGTATGCAATGTTGTGTACCAGACCTGATGTGTGCCTTGCTATAAGTCTAGCAGGGAGGTACGAAAGTAATCCAGGAGTGGATCACTGGACAGCGGCCAAGAACATCCTGAAGTACCTGAAAAGAACTAAGGATATGTTTCTTGTATATGGAGGTGACAAAGAGCTCATCTTAAATGGTTACATTGATGCAAGCTTTGACACTGATCCGGACAATTCTAAATCGCAAACCGGATACGTGTTTACATTAAACGGTGGAGCTGTCAGTTGGTGCAGTTCTAAACAAAGCATCGTGTCGGGATCTACATGTGAAGCGGAGTACATAGCTGCTTCAGAAGCAGCAAATGAAGGAGTCTGGATCAAGGAGTTCATATCTGATCTAGGTGTCATACCTAGTGCATCGGGTCCAATGAAAATCTTTTGTGACAATACTAGTGCAATTGCCTTGGCAAAGGAATCCATATTGCACAAGAGAACCAAGCACATCAAGAGACGCTTCAATTCCATTTGGGATTTAGTCCAAGTGGGAGACATAGAAATTTGCAAGATACATACGGATCTGAATGTTGCAGACCCGCTGACTAAGCCTCTTCCACGAGCAAAAAATGATCAGCACCAAGGCTCCATGGGTGTTAGAATCATTACTGTGTAATCTAGATTATTGACTCTAGTGCAAGTGGGAGACTGAAGGAAATATGCCCTAGAGGCAATAATAAAGTTATTATTTATTTCCTTGTATCATGATAAATGTTTATTATTCATGCTAGAATTGTATTAACCGGAAACATAATACATGTGTGAATACATAGACAAGCAGAGTGTCACAAGTATGTCTCTACTTGACTAGCTCGTTGATCAAAGATGGTTATGTTTCCTAACCATATACATGAGTTGTCATATGATTAATGGGATCACATCATTAGGAGAATGATGTGATTGACTTGACCCATTCCGTTAGCATAGTACTTGATCGTTTAGTTTGTTGCTATTGCTTTCTTCATTACTTATACATGTTCCTATGACTATGAAATTATGCAACTCCTATTTACTGGAGGAACACTTTGTGTGCTACCAAACGTCACAACGTAACTGGGTGATTATAAAGGTGCTCTACAGGTGTCTCCAAAGGTACTTGTTGGGTTGGCGTATTTCGAGATTAGGATTTGTCACTCCGAATGTCAAAGAGGTATCTTTGGGCCCTCTCGGTAATGCACATCACTTAAGCATTGCAAGCATTGCAGCTAATGAGTTAGTTGTGGGATGATGTATTACAGAATGAGTAAAGAGACTTGCTGGTAACGAGATTGAACTAGGTATTAAGATACTGATGATCGAATCTCGGGCAAGTAACATACCGATGAGAAAGGGAACAACGTATGTTGTTATGCGGTCTGACCAATAAAGATCTTCGTAGAATATGTAGGAGCCAATATGAGCATCCAGGTTCCGCTATTGTTTATTGACCGGAGACATGTCTCGGTCATGTCTACATTGTTCTCGAACCCGTAGGGTCCGCACGCTTAACGTTACGATGACAGTTTCATTATGAGTTTATATGTTTTGATGAACCAAAGGTTGTTCGGAGTCCCGGATGTGATCAAGGACATGACAAGGAGTCTCGAAATGGTCAAGACATAAAGATTGATATATTGGAAGCCTATGTTTGGACATCGGAAGTGTTCCGGGTGAAATCGGCATTTACCGGAGTACCGGGAGGTTACCGGAACCACCCGGTAACCTAATGGGCCTTAATGGGCCTAGTGGAGGAAGTAGAGAGGAGGCCAAGGGGCAGCCGCGC
>NC_041386.1:533984718-534010536 GCF_002162155.2 Triticum dicoccoides | reverse complement strand
TTTCCCCTCTTTCTCTCCTTCCCCCCCAAGTCCTAGTCCAACATGGAAAAGGGGGGAGTCCTACTCCCGGTGGGAGTAGGACTCCTCCTGGCGTGCACCTTGCCTAGCCGCACCTCCTCCCCCTTTCTCCTTTATATACGGGGGCAGGGGGCACCCCATAGACACAACAATTGATCATTGATCTCTTAGCCATGTGCGGTGCCCCCCTCCACCATAATCCTCGATAATATTGTAGCGGTGCTTAGGCGAAGCCCTGCGATGGTACAACTTCAAGATCATCACCATGCTGTCGTGCTGACATAACTCTTCCCTGACATTCTGCTGGATCGGAGTTCGGGGATCGTCATCGAGCTGAACGTGTGCTAGAACTCGGAGGTGTCGTAGTTTCGGTGTTGGGGAACGTAGCAGAAATTCAAAATTTTCTATGCATCACCAAGATCAATCTATGTAGTAATCTAGCAACGAGGGGAAGGAGAGTGCATCTACATACCCTTGTAGATCGCTAAGCGGAAGCGTTCAAGTGAACGGGGTTGATGGAGTCGTACTCGTCGTGATCCAAATCACCGATGATCCTAGTGCCGAACGGACGGCACCTCCGTGTTCAACACACGTACAGCCCGGTGACGTCTCCTATGCCTTGATCCAGCAAGGGGAGAAGGAGAGGTTGGGGAAGACTCCATCTAGCAGCAGCACGACGGCGTGATGGTGCTGGAGGAGCGCGGGACTCCAGCAGGGCTTCGCCAAGCACTACGAGAGACGAGGAGGAAGAGGGGTAGGGCTGCGCCAACAGGGAGAGCAAATCACATGTGTTGGGCAGCCCCAAACCTCAAGTATATATAGGGGGAGGGGAGGGGCTGCACCCCCACCTAGGGTTCCCTCCCTAGGGGTGGCGGCAGCCCCCAGATCCCATCTGGGAGGCGGCCAAGGGGGAGAGAGGGGGTGCACCTAGGGTGGGCCTTAGGGCCCATCTGCCCTAGGGTTTGCCCCCTTCCCCTCTTGGAGGCGCCTTGGGCCTTGGTGGAAGGCGCCCTAGCCCACCTAGGGGCTGGTCCCTTCCCGTTATTGGCCCATGTTGGCCTCCGGGGCTGGTAGCCCCACCTGGTGGACCCCCGGACCCCTCCGGTGGTCCCGGTACACTATCAGTGATGCCCGGAACACTTCCGGTGGCCAAAACCATACTTCCTATATATTAATCTTTACCTCCGGACCATTCCGGAACTCCTCGTGACGTCCGGGATCTCATCCGGGACTCCGAACAACATTCGGTAACCGCGTACATACTTTCCCTATAACCCTAGCGTCATCGAACCTTAAGTATGTAGACCCTACGGGTTCGGGAGTCATGCAGACATGGCCGAGACAACTCTCCGACCAATAACCAACAGCGGGATCTAGATACCCATGTTGGCTCCCACATGCTCCACGATGATCTCATCGGATGAACCACGATGTCAAGGACTTAATCAATCCCGTATACAATTCCCTTTGTCTATCGGTACGATACTTGCCCGAGATTCGATCGTCGGTATCCCGATACCTTGTTCAATCTCGTTACTGCCAAGTCTCTTTACTCGTTCTGTAACACATCATCCCGTGATCAACTCCTTGATCACATTGTGCACATTATGATGATGTCCTATCGAGTGGGCCCAGAGATACCTCTCCGTTTACACGGAGTGACAAATCCCAGTCTCGATTCGTGCCAACCCAACAGACACTTTCGGATATACCTATAGTGTACCTTTATAGCCACCCAGTTACGTTGTGACGTTTGGCACACCCAAAGCACTCCTACGGTATCCGGGAGTTGCACAATCTCATGGTCTATGGAAATGATACTTGACATTAGAAAAGCTTTAGCAAACGAACTACACGATCTTGTGCTAGGCTTAGGATTGGGTCTTGTCCATCACATCATTCTCCTAATGATGTGATCCCGTTATCAACGGCATCTAATGTCCATGGTCAGGAAACCGTAACCATTTATTGATCAACGAGCTAGTCAACTAGAGGCTTACTAGGGACATAGTGTTGTCTATGTATCCACACATGTATATGAGTTTCCTATCAATACGATTCTAGCATGGATAATAAACGATTATCATGAACAAGGAAATATAATAATAACCAATTTATTATTGCCTCTAGGGCATATTTCCAACAGTCTCCCACTTGCACTAGAGTCAATAATCTAGTTCACATTGCCATGTGATTAACACTCACAGATCACATTGCCATGTGACCAACATCCAAGAGTCTACTAGACTCAATGATCTAGTTCACATCACTATATGATAAACACTCAAACAGTTCTGGGTTTGATCATGTTATGCTTGTGAGAGAGGTTATAGTCAACGGGTCTTGCCATATTCAGATCCCTATGTATTTCGCAAAACTTTATATCGTAGATGCTGCTACCACGTTCCACTTGGAGCTATTCCAAATTATTGCTCCATTGTACGTATCTGGTATCTCTACTCAGAGCTATCCAGATAGGTGTTAAGCTTGCATCGACGTAACTCTTTATGTCGAACTCTTTATCACCTCCATAACCGAGAAACATTTCCTTATTCCTCTAAGGATAATTTTGACCACTATCTGGTGATCCATTCCTAGATCACTTTTGTACCTTCTTGCCAGACATGTGGCAAGGCACACATCAGGTGCGGTACTCAGCATGGCATACCGTATAGAGCCTATGACAAGAGCATAGGGGACGACCTTCGTCCTTCCTCTTTCTTCTGCCGTGGTCAATCTTTGAGTCTTACTCAACTTCACACCATACAACTCAGGTAAGAACCCCTTCTTTGACTGATATATTCTGAACTCCTTCAAAAACATGTCAAGGTGTGCGTTTTTTGAAAGTATCATCAGGCGCCTTGATCTATCTCTATGGATCTTGATGCCCAATTTGTAAGCAGCTTTATCCAGGTCTTCCTTTGAAAAACACTCTTCAAACAACCGTTTATGCTTTCCAGAAATTCTACATTATTTCGGATCTTACAATATGTCATCCACATATACTTATCAGAAATGTTGTAGTGCTCCCACTCACTTTCTTGTAAATACAAGTTTCTAGCAACCATTGTTTAAAGCTAAAAGCTTTGATCACTCCATCAAAACATATATTCCGATTCCGAGATGCTTGCTCTAGTCCATAGAAGGATTGCTGGAGCTAGCATACCTTTTAGCATCCTTAGGATCGACAAAACCTTTTATTGTATCACATACAACTTTTCTTATGAAAACTTGGTAAGAAAACTTGTTTTGACATCCATCTGCAAGATTTCATAATCGAAAAATATAGCTAATGCTAACATGATTCCGACGGACTTAAGCATCGCTACGGGTGAGAAATTCTCATCGTAGTCAACTCCTTGAACTTGTGAAAAGATTCTTTCCCACAAGTCGAGCTTCATAGACGGTAACTTTACCTCCCACGTCCGTCTTCTTTTTAAAGATCCATTTATCTCAATGGCTTGCTGATCATCGGGAAAGTCCACCAAAGTCCATACTTTGTTCTGATATATGGATCCTATCTCGGATTTCATGGCTTCTAACCATTTGTCGGAATACGGGCCCACCATCGCTTCTCCATAGCTTGTAGGTTCATTGTTGTCTAACAACATGATATCTAAGACAGGATTACCGTACCACTTAGGAGTAGTACATATCCTTGTCGACCTACGAGGTTCGATAGCAACTTGATCCGAAGCTTCATGATCACTATCATTAACTTCCTATTCAACAGACATAGGCGCCATAGAAAACATCTTTCTGTGTTGCATCACTCTCTGGTTGAAGTAAAGGTTCGACAACCTCATCAAGTTCTATCTTCCTCCCACTCAATTCTTTCGAGAGAAACTCCTTCTCGAAAAAGGACCCGTTCTTAGCGACAAACAATTTTCCCTCAGATCTGAGATAGAAGGTATACCCTACTGTCACCTTTGGGTATCCTATGAAGATGTGTTTGTCCGCTTTGGGTTCGAGCTTCTCCGGCTGAAGCCTTAAGCATCGCAGCCCCAAACATTAAGAAACGACAACTTTGGTTTCTCGCCAAACCAATGTTCATACGATGCCGTCTCAACGGACTTAGATGGTGTCCTATCTAAAGTGAATGCAGCTGTCTCTAACACATAACCTCAAAATGAAAACGGTAGATTGATAAGAGACATCATAGATCGCACCATATCTCATAAGGTTCGATTACGATGTCCGGACACACCATAACCCAGTGGTGTTCCAGGTGGCTTCAACTGTGAAACAATTCCACAATGTCTTAAATGTTTGCCAAACTCATACCTCAGATATTCTCATTGATCAGATCGTAGGAATTTGATCTTCTTGTTATGATGATTCTTAACTTCACTCTGAAATCGCTTGAACTTTTCAAATGT
Source organism: Triticum dicoccoides (assembly GCF_002162155.2). Lineage (NCBI taxonomy): Eukaryota > Viridiplantae > Streptophyta > Magnoliopsida > Poales > Poaceae > Triticum > Triticum dicoccoides. Next base: position 534,006,139 of record NC_041386.1, on the reverse strand, counting down.
TTCAGACTTGTGCTTCATTAAGTAAATATACCTATATCTACTCAAATCGTCAGTGAAGATGAGAAAATAGCGACATCCACCGCACGCTTCAATTCTCATTGGATCACATGCATCAGCATGCATGATCTCCAACAAGTCACTTGCCCATTTCATTGTACCTGAAAATGGGGTCTTAGTCATCCTGCCCATGAGGCATGGCTCGCATGTGTCAAGCGATTCAAAATCAAGTGACTCCAAACATTCATCGACATGGAGTTTCTTCATGCATCTTACGTCAATATGACCTAAGCGGCAGTGCCACGAGAAAGTGGTACTATCATTATTAACTCTACATCTTTTGGCGTAAACATGTGTATTACCACGACCGAGATTCAATGAACCATTCACATAGGGTGCATGACCATGAAAGGTATCATTCATGTAAACAGAATAACCATTATTCTCTAACTTAAATGAATGACCGTATTGCAATGAACATGATCTAATCATATTCATGCTCAACGTAGACACCTGATAACATTTATCTAGGTTCAATACTAATCCCGAAGGCAGATGGAGCGTGCGATGGTGATCTCATCAACTTTGGAAACACTTCCAACACACATCGTCACCTCGCCCTTAGCCAGTCTCCGTTTAGTCCGTAGCTTTTGCTTCAAGTCACCAGTAATAGCAACTGAACCGGTATCCAATACCCAGGTGCTACCAGGAGTACTAGCGAGGTACACATTAATAACACGTATATACTTTGTTGAAGTTGCCAGCCTTCTTATCTACCATGCATTTGGGGTAATTCCGCTACCAGTGACCGTCCCCTTTACAATAGAAGCACTTAGTCTCGGGTTTGGGTTCAACCTTGGGTTCCTTTACTGGAGCGGCAACTGGTTTGCCATCCATGAAGTTTCCCTTCTAGCCCTTGCCCTTCTTGAAACCAGTGGTCTTATTAAACCATCAATACTTGATGCGCCTTCTTGATTTCTACCTTTTGCGGTCTTAAGCACCGCGAACAGCTCCGGGATCAACTCCATCCCTTGCATGTCATAGTTCATCACGAAGATCTAGTAGCTTAGTGATAGTGGCTAGAGAACTCTATCAATCACTATCTTATCTAGAAGTTTAACTCCCACTTGATTTAAGTGATTGTAGCACCCAGACATTCTGAGCACATGCTCACTAGCTGGGCTATTCTCCTCCATCTTGTTGGCAAAAGAACTTGTCAGAGGTCTCACACCTCTCAACACGGGCATGAGCCTGAAATCCCAATTTCAGCTCTTGGAACATCTCATATGTTCTATGGCGTTCAAAACGTCATTGGAATCCCGATTCTAAGCCGTAAAGTATGGTGCACTAAACTATCAAGTAGTCATCAGGATGTGTCTGTCAGGTGTTCACAACATCCACATACGACGTTGTAGGGTTTGCACATCGAGCGGTGCATCAAAGACGTAAGCCTTTTGTGTAGCAGTGAGGACACTCCTCGGACTACGGACCTAGTCGACATCATTGCTTACAATATCTTTCAACTTAATCTTTCTCTAGGAATGTATTGACAGGGAGCTACAACATGAGCTATTTATCTACAACATATTTGCAAAGACAATTTAGACTATGTTCATGATAATTGAGTTCATTTAATGAACTCCCACTCAGATAGACATCCCTCTAGTCATCTAAGTGAAACATGATCCGAGTCAACTAGGCCGTGTCCGATCATCACGTGAGACGGACTAGTCATCATCGTTGAACATCTTCATGTTGATCGTATCTTCTATATGACTCATGTTCGACCTTTCGGTCTTCCGTGTTCCGAGGCCATGTCTATACATGCTAGGCTCGTCAAGTCAACCTAATTGTTTCGCATGTGTCCCGAGGCCATGTCTGTACATGCTAGGCTCGTCAACACCCGTTGTATTCGAACGTTAGAATCTATCACACCCGATCATCACGTGGTGCTTCGAAACAATGAACCTTCGCAACGGTGCACAGTTAGGGGGAACACCTTTCTTGAAATTTTAGTGAGGGATCATCTTATTTAAGCTACCGCCGTTCTAAGCAAATAAGATGTAAAACATGATAAACATCACATGCAATCAAATAGTGACATGATATGGCCAATATCATTTTGCTCCTCTTCTTTTGCTCCTCTTCATCTCCATCTTCGAGGCTCCATGATCATCGTTGTCACCGGCATGACACCATGATCTCCATCATCATGATCTCCATCATCGTGTCTTCTTGAAGTTGTCTCGTCATCTATTATTTCTACTACTATGGCTAACGCTTTAGCAATAAAGTAAAGTAATTACATGACATTTATGTTGACACGCAGGTCATAAATAAATAAAGACAACTCCTATGGCTCCTGCCGGTTGTCATACTCATCGACATGCAAGTCGTGATTCCTATTACAAGAACATGATCAATCTCATACATCACATATATCATTCATCACATCCTTTTGGCCATATCACATCACAAGGCATATGCTGCAAAAACAAGTTAGACGTCCTCTAATTGTTGTTGCAAGTTTTTACGTGGCTGCTATAGGTTTCTAGCAAAAACGTTTCTTACCTACGCCAAAACCACAACGTGATATGCCAATTTCTATTTACCCTTCATAAGGACCCTTTTCATCGAATCCGATCCGACTAAAGTGGGAGTGACAGACACCCGCTAGCCACCTTATGCAACTAGTGCATGTCAGTCGGTGGAACCAGTCTCACGTAAGAGTACGTGTAAGGTCGGTCCAGGACGCTTCATCCCACGATGCCGCCGAATCAAGATAAGACTAGTAACGGCAAGTAAATTGACAAAATCGAAGCCCACAACTGCTTTGTGTTCTACTCGTGCATAGAAACTACGCATAAACCTAGCTCATGATGCCACTATTGGGGAACATAGCAGAAATTCAAAATTTTCTACGCATCACCAAGATCAATCTATGTAGTAATCTAGCAACAAGGGTAAGGAGAGTGCATCTACATACCATTGTAGATCGCTAAGCGGAAGCGTTCAAGTGAATGGGGTTGATGGAGTCGTACTCGTCGTGATCCAAATCACCGATGATCCTAGTGCCGAACGGACGGCACCTCCGTGTTCAACACACGTACAGCCCGGTGACGTCTCCTACGCCTTGATTCGGCAAGGGGAGAAGGAGAGGTTGGGGAAGACTCGATCTAGCAGCAGCACGACGGCATGGTGGTGGTGGTGGAGGAGCATGGGACTCCAGCAGGGCTTCGCCAAGCACTACGAGAGACAAGGAGGAAGAGGGGTAGGGCTGCGCCAACAGGGAGAGCAAATCACATGTGTTGGGCAGCCCCAAACCTCAAGTATATATAGGGGGAGGGGAGGGGCTGTGACCCCACCTAGGGTTCACTCCCTAGGGGTGGCGGCAGCCCCCAGATCCCATCTGGGAGGTGCCCAAGGGGGAGAGAGAGGGGGTGCACCTAGGGTGGGCCTTAGGGCCCATCTGCCCTAGGGTTTGCCCCCTTCCCCTCTTGCAGGCGCCTTGGGCCTTGGTGGGAGGCGCCCTAGCCACCTAGGGGCTGGTACCTTCCCACTATTGGCCCATGTAGGCCTCTAGGGCTGGTAGCCCCACCTGGTGGACCCCCGGACCCCTCCGGTGGTTCCGGTACACTACCGGTGATGCCCGGAACACTTCCGGTGGCCAAAACCATGCTTCCTATATATTAATCTTTACCTCCGGACCATTCTGGAACTCCTCGTGAGGTCCGGGATCTCATCCGGGACTCTGAACAACATTCGGTAACCGCGTACATACTTTCCCTATAACCCTAGCGTCATCGAACCTTAAGTGTGTAGACCCTATGGGTTCGGGAGTCATGCAGACATGGCCGAGACAACTCTCCGGCCAATAACCAACAGCGGGATCTGGATTCCCATGTTGGATCCCACATGCTCCACGATGATCTCATCAGATGAACCACGATGTCAAGGACTTAATCAATCCCGTATACAATTCCCTTTGTCTATCGGTACGATACTTGCCCGAGATTCGATCGTCGGTATCCCGATACCTTGTTCAATCTTGTTACCCGCAAGTCTCTTTACTCGTTCTGTAACACATCATCCCATGATCAACTCCTTGATCACATTGTGCACATTATGATGATGTCCTACCGAGTTGGCCCAGAGATACCTCTCCGTTTACACGGAGTGACAAATCCCAGTCTCGATTCGTGCCAACCCAACAAACACTTTCGGAGATACCTGTAGTGTACCTTTATAGCCACCCAGTTATGTTGTGATGTTTGGCACACCCAAATCACTCCTACGGTATCCGGGAGTTGCACAATCTCATGGTCTAAGGAAATGATACTTGACATTAGAAAAGCTTTAGCAAACGAACTACACGATCTTGTGCTAGGCTTAGGATTGGGTCTTGTCCATCACATCATTCTCCTAATGATGTGATCCCGTTATCAACGACATCCAATGTCCATGGTCAGGAAACCGTAACCATTTATTGATCAACGAGCTAGTCAACTAGAGGCTTACTAGGGACATGGTGTTGTCTATGTATCCACACATGTATTTGAGTTTCCTATCAATACAATTCTAGCATGGATAATAAACGATTATCATGAACAAGGAAATATAGTAATAACCAATTTATTATTGCCTCTAGGGCATATTTCCAACATTCGGTGCTTGATCGGTCGGGCCATGGAGACGTACAACTACATCAACCGCGTTGTGCTAACGCTTCCGCTTTCGGTCTACGGGGGTACGTAGACAACACTCTCCTCTCTCGTTGCTATGCATCACCATGATCTTGTGTGTGCATAGGAATTTTTTTGAAATTACTACGTTCCCCAATAGCAGGACCTTAAAGTGTACAAGGACGAGCTCGGCCTTGCCAAGAGGCAGCTCGAGGAGAACAAATGTAAGAAATACCTAGTTTATGGATATGTATAAAAAGAATGCGATTGCTAAATGACAGGATCATCATGAATTTGCCAGGGGCCACGACTGAAGTGGCGACCCTAAGGCAAGCGTTGTCTGAGGCCGAAGATAAAGCGGCCAAGGAGCGCACCGAGCGGGAAAGGCAAGGGGCTCGGGTGGGCGAGGTGCAGCAAGAGCTCCAGGCTCTCGTGACGAAGCACGGGGCGTTGGAGCTTGACTCGAAGACGAGAGAGTCTGAGCTTGCCGCGGCCCTCCATAGCGCAAAAAATGCCAAGGCCGAAGCCCAAAAGGCCCTCTAGGAGATTGACACGATGAAGAAAATAGCGGCGGGTAAGGCATTCTGTATGCAAAGCAAGCATGTGAAAGTAAATTACCTATTACTTACCCGAATCCGGAGCTCTCCACGAGCATTCGCAGATTTTTCCCGCAGCGTGTCGGATGCCGCACAGTTTTACCAGGCTGAGGAGGGAAGCTCAATGGAGAAGTTGTTCTGGTCTCATTATACTGGGACCGAACACCCGGTGCCTATGAGCGACTAGCTGAAGCAGCTGGTCGTGCTACACAAAGCGGCCGAACAGGCCATGAAGGGCTTTATAGTCTGGCTGTGGCCTGGCGACGCCCTTCTGAACAGCTACTTCGGCCTGGTGAGGCAGCTTGTGGACGCCTGCCCACGGCTGGAGGTCGTCAAGCGGTCCGTCTGCATCGAAGGTGCATGCCGGGCTTTCGCCCGCGTGAAGGTGCAATGGGCCAAGCTAGACGCCATGAAGCTGATCAATGAGGGACCGCCACAGGGCAAGGAGCATCGCACCCCCGAAATTTATTATGAGGGTGTCCTGAAGGGTGCCCGTCTTGTAGCGGACGAATGTTCAAAGGATGTAATATTTGAGTAAACTTGCTCGTGTGATCCTGTATGATGAAAACTTTTTCATATGCGCTATGCAATGCTTGTTTGAATTTAAAATATTACCTTCTGTTTGGCTGTTTATCCAATCTGAGAGATGGCTAGTCCTCGACTTCTTCCCCCATGCCGCGAGTGATGGGGTGTTCAGGATAAACCTGAGCACTCTTGTTCCCATTGTTGGGTCCTTCGAGGGAGGTGCTCAGCACAGCGAACAAGGCAACCGGACTAATAATGCTTTCTCACTCTCACTTAGCCATAGAATTCTATAATTTTAAATTTCGGCGAAGCCCCTGGTATTCAGAAGGCCGAATTCGGGGCGCGATACATGCCTTTAAGCCGGACAAGACCGGCTACTCGCTCTAAGCTGCATAAGTCCTTAGGGACTCGAAACCTCGCTGAACAGCGACCAGTCTCTCGCCTTATCATGACAGACATTTATAGCTTTCTCTACTGAGGTGCTTCGCCCAGCAGAACCGGAGCACAATCGCAGTATTTCTCCTAGCGCTACCTTAGCCGATAGAGCGGAACGTAAGGTACCAAAACATAGGAGCCGGGCAAACCCAACATTTGACCAAAGACATGATTCGGAGCTGATGCATATAATGCTATAAGTTTGGGGTGCCGCACTTGTGAAAGTGTTCGGACTTCTCACACCATATTGTGGGCTAGTTAAGCCCCTGGTGTGTTGGCCGTACCAAAGTGTACGGTTGCAAGGCATCATTAATGAACACATATATATAAAACAAGAATGCAATAATAGTCGTAATGTTATGCGTTGTTTATTCAAAGAGGTGCGTTAAAGCAGAATGATACAAATAGTGCGATAAGCAAAAAGTAGGACTATGTCCCTTCCAAGGGCAAGCTGAGGAATAGTATTAAAGAAAATATTTCACTCGTTATCGTAATCCACCTGGGAGTTCCATGGTGTGACGTAGCTTTCTGCCTCTCTTGGTTGCTGCATCATGTGTTCGGCAATCATGTTGCCAGACAAGGTTTCCAGAGATTAAAGTCCTGAAAGAGAAAAATAACAAAGCGGGAAGCCCCTAGTGTGGTTTAGGCCGCGTCTTGGAGCGTGTCGTAGTTGTGCCCCCCTCCCCACCTGTGCCCATGGTATTTTTAATGCGTAATTATGTACGCGTGGCATGAATTTCGCCATTTGGCTTGGGTCGGGGTGGGGGCCGCATTGCTACGCGAGCTCAGACCGTGCCAGGCGGTCTAGTTGCCGATTATTCCAAGCGCGTTTGAAGGTGTCCGGGTCTTGAAACGCCGAACTGGTGGATTGCCTTGAGAGGCTGCTTTGCGCTTCTGTTGTGAGGGCCGCAGTGTGCTCCTCCGTGCGAAGAGATCGCTCTGTGTTTCCGTTAACTGTGATGACCCCCAGGGGTCCTGGCATCTTGAGCTTGAGATATGCATAATGCGGTACCGCATTGAATCTCGCAAATGTGGTTCGCCCAACCAGTCCATGATAGCCACTGCGGAACGGGACTATATCGAAGATTAATTCTTCACTTTAGAAGTTATCCGGGGATCCGAAGATCACTTCCAGTGTAATTGAGCATGTGCAATGGGCCTCTACACCTGGAATGACTCCTTTAAAGGTCGTTTTTGTGGGTTTGATCCTTGAGGGCTCTATACCCATTTTGCGCACTGTGTCCTGGTAAAGCAGGTTCAGGCTACTACCGCCATCCATAAGGACTCGAGTGAGGTGAAATCCGTCAATGATTGGGTCTAAGACGAGTGCGGCGAATCCGCCATGACGGATACTAGTGGGGTGGTCCCTGCGATCGAAGGTGATCGGGCAGGAGGACCATGGGTTGAACTTTGGGGCGACTAGCTCCAACGCATATACGTCCCTGAGTGCATGCTTCCGCTCCCTCTTAGGGATGTGGGTTGCGTATATCATGTTCACCGTCCGCACTTGTGGGGGGGAACCTCTTATGTCCTCCGGTGTTCGGCTGCCGAGGCTCCTCTTCGTCATCACTGTGTGACCCCTTATCTTTATTTTCAAAAATTAACTTGCCGGCCTGCTTGAACACCCAGCATTCCCTATTGGTGTCGTTGGCTGGCTTGTCAGGGGTACCGTGTATTTGACACGAGCGATCGAGTATGCGGTCCAAACTGGACAAGACCGGAGTGCTTCTTTTAAATGGATTTTTCCGCTGACCGGGTTTAGAGCCTTTGAATCCGGCATTGACTGCCGTATCCTCAGTATTATCGCTGTTAATGCAGCGCTTATGTTTGTTGCGACGTGACCTGCTATTGCCATCCTTGCTATCCGAAGTACCATGGTTTTTTGATATGTTGTTACTGCGAGCCAGCCAGCTGTCTTCTCCCGCACAAGAGCTAGTCATGAGTGTCGTGAGGGCTGCCATAGATTTTGGCTTTTCCTGTCCAAGGTGCTGGGCAAGCCACTCGTCGCAGATGTTATGCTTGAAGGCTGCTAGGGCCTCTGCATCTAGACAGTCGATGATTTGATTTTTCTTTCTTAGGAACCGTGTCCAAAATTGCCTGGCCGATTCTTCTGGCTGCTAAATTATGTGGCTCAAGTCATCGGCCTCTGGTGGTCACACATAAGTGCCCTGAAAGTTGTTGAGGAATGCGGCTTCCAGATCTTCCCAACAGCTAATGGACTCTGCTGGCAAGCTGTTAAGCCAATGTCGCACTGGTCCTTTGAGCTTTAGTGGGAGGTATTTGATGGCGTGTAAGTCATCGCCACGGGCCATGTGGATGTGGAGGAGGAAATCCTCGATCCATACCACATGATCTGTTGTGCTATCGTATGATTCAATATTTACGGGTTTGAAACCCTCTGGGATTTGATGATCCATTACTTCGTCTATGAAGCATAGGGGGTGTGCGGCGCCTCTGTATTGGGCTATATCGCGACGCAGATCGAATGGGTCTTGCCCGCTGTGTTCGGCCCAGCCGGATTGACTTTTACTGTATTCGGCGTGACGTTTATCGTCTCACATAGTGGCACGCCCTCGTGATCCGTAGATCGATCTTGCATGTTTTGCTTTGTCCTCCAATATGTCTCGCAGGTCTGGCGTATTTACCCATGCCTTTTTATTTGAATGGCGTCGGGGTGCAGGCTGAGTTTTTGGCTGGAATGCCTCTATCGCGGCATGAGGTGGCCGATCAGCTGCGTTATACGCTTCTTCCTCTAGTCGGGGTAGCAGCCTGCATTTTGGGTAACTCTTGGAGGGGCACTCGGGTTTATATTCCTCGGCCGCGAGGACTTTAGTCCATCTGTCAGCTAGCAGATCTTGATCAGCTTGAAGCTGCTGCTGCTTTTTCTTAAGGCTATTTGCCATGGCTATAAGCCGGCGCTTGAAGCGCTCTTGTTCGACGGGATCCTCTGGCATGGCGAATTCGTCATCGCCGAGGCTTGCCTCGTCTTCGGAGGGGGGCATGTAATTATCATCCTCCGCTTCTCAATCTGCCGCTCTCTCAGGAGGGTTGGCTCCTCCATCCTCCTGCTCTAAATCTTGCTGGAGGGGATTGTTGTTATCTTCGGCACTATCTGGAGTGTTATTATCTCCTGTGCCGGTATCACCACTTTTTCTTTGGCGGGACTTAGAGCGGCGCCGCTGATGTCGGCGCTTGGGTTGCTTCTTGGAGGGGTCATCCTCCGATGTCTCGTCGTCATTGCCTTCTTTGGGTGTGTCCACCATGTATATATCGTATGATGAGGTGGCTGTCTAGTGCCCTGTGGGCAGTGGTTCATCTTCGTCTCCCGCATCGTCGTCCATACCGTCGATGTCTTCGGAGTCAAAGTCGAGCATGTCGGTTAAGTCATCGACAGTGGCTACTAAGTGGGTGGTGGGCGGGCCGCGAATTTCTTCGTTGTCCGCATCCCAATCCTGCCGGACATAGTTCGGCCAGGATCCTCCTGACAAGGAGAGAGACCTTAATGAGTTCAGTATGTCTCCAAAGGGCGAGTGCTGAAAAATATCCGCGGAGGTAAACTCATGATCGGAGCCCAATCGGATTCGCTAGGAACGGGCGCAGGCGGTTCGGAGTCTATGGCCGGAGAGAGATCTGGCAGTTTGTCAACATGGCTCTCATGTAGAGTAAGGTCGATGTTCGGCTCGATCACCGATGAGGGTAAGGCCTCCGTGGAGGGGTCCATCCACCCGTCCATGGACGGCGCAACTAGCTCCTAATTGAGGTTCGGAGCGGCTGCCCGTGCGATCTCCTGAACACTATCGGATGGTAGAGCTAAATCGTACTCATCATGACCACGTGACGCACAAGGCAGAGGCTCGAATCCATCAAAGATCAAGTCTACGCGAATATCGGCCGTGTAGTTTAAGCTTCCAAACCTGACCTGATGGCCAGGGGCGTAGCTTTCAATCTCCTCCAGATGGCCAAGCGAATTGGCCCGCAGTGCAAAGCCACCGAATACAAAAATCTATCTGTGGTGAAGAGTCTCACCCTGGACTGCATCGCTAACGATGATAGAAGGAGCCATCAAGCCTAACGGCGACGACACAGAGGAACTCTCAATGAAAGCACCAATGTCGGTGTCAAAACCGGCGGATCTCGGGTAGGGGGTCCCGAACTGTGCGTCTAGGCGGATGGTAACAGGAGGCAGGGGACACGAAGTTTTACCCAGGTTCGGGCCCTCTTGATGGAGGTAGAACCCTATGTCCTGCTTGATTAGTATTGATGATATGGGTAGTACAAGATTGGATCTACCACGAGATCAGAGAGGCTAAACCCTAGAAGCTAGCCTATGGTATGATTGTGTGTTGTCCTACGGACTAAAACCCTCCGGTTTATATAGACACCGGAGAGGACTAGGGTTACACAAGGTCGGTTACAAAGGAGGAGATATACATATCCGTATTTCCTAGCTTGCCTTCCACGCCAAGTAGAGTCCCATCCAGACACGAGACGAAGTCTTCAATCTTGTATCTTCATAGTCTAACCGTCCGGCCAAAGAATATAGTCTGGCTGTCCGGAGATCCCCTAATCCAGGACTCCCTCACTCCCCCTCAACTCTCTGGTAATGGATTGAGTTTTCCCTTTGAAGTTATCTTATCGGATTGAGTCTTTAAGGATTTGAGAACACTTGATGTATGTGTTGCGTGGGATACACGTGGTGACAATGGGGTATTCTATTGATCCACTTGATGTATGTTTTGGTGATCAACTTGCGGGTTCCGTGACCTTGGGAATCTATGCATAGGGGTTGGCACACATTTTCGTCTTGACTCTCCGGTAGAAACTTTGGGGCACTCTTTGAGGTTCTGTGTGTTGGTTGAATAGATGAATCTGAGATTGTGTGATGCATATCGTATAATCATACCCACAGATACTTGAGGTGACATTGGAGTATCTAGGTGACATTAGGGTTTTGGTTGATTTGTGTCTTAAGGTGTTATTGTAGTACGAACTCTAGGGCTGTTTGTGACACTTATAGGAATAGCCCAACGGATTGATTGGAAAGAATAACTTTGAGGTGGTTTCGTACCCTACCATAATCTCTTCGTTTTTTCTCCGCTATTAGTGACTTTGGAGTGACTCTTTGTTGCATGTTGAGGGATAGTTATGTGATCCAATTATGTTATTATTGAGAGAACTTGCACTAGTGAAAGTATGAACCCTAGGCCTTGTTTCAATGCATCGCAATACCGTTTGTGATCACTTTTATCATTATTTACCTTGTTGTTTCTATATTTTCAGATTACAAAAACCTATATCTACCATCCATATTGCACTTGTATCACCATCTCTTCGCCGAACTAGTGCACCTATACAATTTACCATTGTATTGGGTGTGTTGGGGACACAAGAGACTCTTTGTTATTTGGTTGCAGGGTTGCTTGAGAGAGACCATCTTCATCCTACGCCTCCTACGGATTGATAAACCTTAGGTCATCCACTTGAGGGAAATTTGCTACTGTCCTACAAACCTCTGCACTTGGAGGCCCAACAACGTCTACAAGAAGAAGGTTGTGTAGTAGACATGAAGCTCTTTTCTGGCGCCGTTGCCGGGGAGGTTAGCGCTTGAAGGTATATATTTAGATCTTGCAATCGAGTCTTTTAGTTTCTTGTTTTATCACTAGTTTAGTTTATAAAATAAAATTACAAAAAAATGGACTTAAGTTTGCCTCATACGCTTCATGTTTTTAATATCTTTCGTGAGTATGATGGAAAGGAAAATTGTGCCAAGGTGTTAGAAGAAGAATGCATTAAAATGTTTGGCACTAAATCTTTGAATGATGAGCATGATTGCAATGTTGTTAGTATGAACTCCTTGAATATCCATAGTACTAATGATGATTGCACTAGTTATGATGAAAATGTCTCCTATAAACATGTCAATTTCTGTGGAGTGCATTGGGTTTGCAAGTACACACCAATTAGGGAAGATAGATTTTGCAAGAGGCATAAGTACTTAGAAACTAAATTGTTGCAAGAAAGGCTAGATGTTTGTGCTGAAAATTTAAATTTTCTTGGCCATACTTGTGAGCTTTGTAATGAACGTGGTCGTTTAACCATCCAATGCAAATTGTTTCATGATCTAATCGTTTCCAAAAATTGTGATGATTTGATTTCTCTTGCACATCATAATGAACATAGTTTGCTTATGGGTTACAAAGAAATGAAACGTATAACTAACTATCTTCTAGTATTTGCCCGTGATAAGCTTCTTGGCTTTGATCTAGAGGAAATTTATATGTATCATGCGGTGAATTGTATTGAAAATCCTTATATTGCCAACTAAATAAAGGAAAGAAAACAAATAGAAGATGAAGAGAATACTAATGAAAGGGAAGAGACTTCCCAATACCCTCCTATTATTTCTTATGATGAATCAGGTAACGAGGAAGAGCCTCCTACTCAACCAATCTCATTAATAAGGAGCTCCAAAAAGAGGATTGAACCCACACATGATGTGGTGAAGAAGAAGAAAAGAAAAAGGAAGAGGGGTAAAAAGATATCTCTCACAAATAATGCTGCTCCTATTACTGTTGTGCCTCATGAAAATATAATTGTGGAAGATGATGCACTTGATGATGATCTTGTTATGCCTATTGCTTGTTGTGATGATTATGATTGGGAAGATAATGATACTTCTTATGATCTTGAAAATCTTTTTGGCACTTGCTTGGAAGAATATGATAATTGCTATATTATTGGTGCTATACATACTATTAATGATGAGAGTGATTATGCTTATGATATGAAAAGGCCCAAGCTTGGGGAAGCTATGTTTAATGAAGATGATATTTTTAGTCTCCCAAGTTTTGATATGCAAATTTATAATGATGATAGCATGCCTCCTACTTATGATGATTATTGTGCTGACACGTATGCTATAAAAAGTAGTGATGATTATAATTATAAAACTTGTCATGATTATGATTACCCTTTTTCTGAACATTACTCTTTTAATGTGGAAACAATTTATAGGATTCGAGTTTCTTATGATACTTCCACTATTCCGAATGAGAAGAATCTTGCTTATGTGGAGAGTAGTAAATTTCCTATGCTTGTAGATCATGAAAAGAATGCTTTAGGTGCTGGTTATATTGTTGAATTCATTCATGATTCTACTGAAAATTATTATGAGGGAGGAACTTATGCTTGTAGGAATTGCAATAATATCAAGTTTCCTCTCTATATGCTTAAAGTTTTGAAGTTATGATTGTTTTGCCCTCCTATGCTACTTGATTATTGTTCACATAAGTTGTTTTCTCACAAAATCCTTATGCATAGGAAGTGGGTTAGACTTAAATTTTCTAGTCATATTCTTCATGATGCTCTCATTATGTTACAATTCTTATCTTTTATGTGAGCATCATTGAAATCATCATGCCTAGCTAGGGGCGTTAAACGATGGCGCTTGTTGGGAGGCAACCCAATTTTATTTTTATTCCATGATTTTTGCTCCTGTTTAGTAATATATAAATTATCTATCCTATGTTTATATGTAGTTTTATGCTTTTAATTAGTGTTTGTGCCAAGTAGAACCGTTGGGGAGACTTGGGGAAAGTCTTGTTGATCTTGCTGTAAAAAACAGAAACTTTAGCGCTCGCGAGAATTGCTGACATATTTTATTGGAGAGTGATATGTAGTTAATTATTTTTGAGGATGATTAATAGATAAATTCCTCACGTCGAGAAATTTATTTTAGAATTTTTGGGATTCCAGAAGTTTGCGTTAGTTACAGATTACTACAGACTGTTCTGTTTTTGACAGATTCTGTTTTCGTGTGTTGTTTGCTTATTTTAATGAATCTATGGCTAGTAAAATAGTTTATAAACCATATAGAAGTTGTAATATAGTAGGTTTAACACCAATATAGATAAATAATGAGTTCATTACAGTACATTGAAGTGGTGTTTTGTTTTCTTTCGCTAAAGGAGCTCACGAGTTTTCTGTTAAGTTCTGTGTTGTGAAGTTTTCAAGTTTTGGGTAAAGATTCGATGGACTATGGAATAAGGAGTGGCAAGTGCCCAAGCTTGGGGATTCCCAAGGCACCCCAAGGTAATATTCAAGGACAACCAAGAGGCTAAGCTTGGGGATGCCCCGGAAGGCATCCCCTCTTCGTCTTCGTTCATCGGTAACTTTACTTGGAGCTATATTTTTATTTACCACATGATATGTGTTTTGCTTGGAGCGTCATTTTCTTTTCTTTTGTTTTGCTTGCTGTTTGAATAAAATACCAAGATATGAAATTCTTAAATGTTAGAGAGTCTTCACATAGTTTCATAATTATTCGACTACTCATTGATCTTCACTTATATCTTTCGGAGTAGTTTGTCATTTGCTCTAGTACTTCACTTATATATTTTTAGAGAACGGTGGTGGTTTTGTTTTGAAGAAATAGATGAACTCTCATGTTTCACTTATATTATTTGAGAGTCTTTAGAACAGCATGGTAGTTCGCTTTGGTTATGAAACTAGTCCTAATATGATGGGCATCCAACAGGGATATAATAAAAACTTTCATATAAGTGCATTGAATACTAAGAGAAGTTTGATACTTGATGATTGTTTTGAGATATGGAGATAGTGATATCAAAGTTGTGCTAGTTGAGTAGTTGTGAATTTGAGGAATACTTGCGTTGAAGTTTGCAAGTCCCGTAGCATGCACGTATGGAAACGTTGTGTAACAAATTTGAAACATGAGGTGTTATTTGATTGTCTTCCTTATGAGTGGCGGTCGGGGACGAGCGATGGTCTTTTCCTACCAATCTATCCCCCTAGGAGCATGCGCGTAATACTTGGTTTTTGATGACTTGTAGATTTTTGCAATAAGTATGTGAGTTATTTATGACTAATGTTGAGTCCATGGATTATACACACTCTTACCCTTCCATCATTGCTAGCCTCTTCGGTACCATGCATTGCCCTTTCTCACACTGAGAGTTGGTGCAAACTTCGCCGGTGTATCCAAACCCCGTGATATGATATGCCTTGTCACACATAAACCTCCTTATATCTTCCTCAGAACAGCCACCATACCTACCTATTATGGCATTCCCATAGCTATTCCGAGATATATTGACATGCAACTTTCCACTGTTCCGTTTATTATGACATGGATCATCATTGTCATATTGCTTTGCATGATCATGTAGTTGACATCGTATTTGTGGCAAAGCCACCGTTCATAATTTTTCGTACATGTCGCTCTTGATTCATCGCAATCCCGGTACACCGCAGGAGGCATTCATATAGAGTCATATCTTGTTCTAGTATCGAGTTGTAATCTTTGAGTTGTAAATAAATAGAAGTGTGATGACCATCATTAATAGAGCATTGTCCCCCAAAAAAGGCAAAAAAAAGAAAGGCAAAAAAAGAAAAGAAAAAAGAAAGGCCAAATAAAAAAGGGAAAAAGGACAAATAAAAAAAGGGACAATGCTACTATCCTTTTTTCCACACTTGTGCTTCAAAGTAGCACCATGATCTTCATGATAGAGAGTCTCTTGTTTTGTCACTTTCATTTACTAGTGGGAAATTTTGATTATAGAACTTGGCTTGTATATTCCAACAATGGGCCTCCTCAAGTGCCCTAGGTCTTCATGAGCAAGCAAGTTTGATGCACACCCACTTAGTTTCTTTTGTTGAGCTTTCATACATTTATAGCTCTAGTGCATCCATTGCATGGCAATCCCTACTCCTTGCATTGACATAAATTGATGGGCATCTCCCTAGCCCATTGATTAGCCGCATCGATGTGAGACTTTCTCCTTTTTGTCTTCTCCACATAACCCCCTCATTATATTCTATTCCACCCATAGTTCTATATCCATGGCTCACGCTCATGTATTGCGTGAAAGTTGAAAAAAGTTTGAGATTACTAAAGTATGAAACAATTGCTTGGCTTGTCATCGGGGTTGTGCATGATGAGAGCATTCTTGTGTGACGAAAATGGAGCATGACCAAACTATATGATTTTGTAGGGATGAACTTTCTTTGGCCATGTTATTCTGAGAAGGCATGATTGCTTAGTTAGTATGCTAGAAGTATTATTATTTTTATGTCAATATTAAACTTTTGTCTTGAATCTTATGGATCTGAACATTCATTCCAAAATGAAGAGAATTACTTAGAGAAATATGTTAGGTAGAATTCCACATCAAAAATTCTATTTTTATCATTTACCTACTCGACGACGAGCATGAATTAAGCTTGGGGATGCTGATACGTCTCCAACGTATCTATATTTTTTGATTGTTCCATGCTATTATATTATCAACCTTGGATGTTTTATATGCATTTATATGTTATTTTATATGATTTTTGGGACTAACCTATTAACCTAGAGCCCAGTGTCAGTTTCTGTTTTTCCTTGTTTTAGGGTTTCGAAGAAAAGGAATATCAAACAGAGTCCAAACGAAATGAAACCTTCGGAAAAGTTACTTTTGGAAAGAAAGCAATACAGGAGACTTGGAGTGCATGTCACCTAGCCAAAAGCTACCCAAAGCACAGATCGCTATACCAGTCTGATGATGGGGCGTTGGAGCCCATACCATTGTCACACAATGCAGCAGGTCACCGACAACTCAATCCGGATAAAGAGGCAATGCAAGCCGAACACCAGACCGCCCCACCTTGCTGTAAAGGCAAGAACAACGCAGGTCATGATTACCCAGACAACCTGCAGAGGGACTTGGACAATAGAGTAGGAAACATAAGACTGATCTACGGATCGCAAAAGCATGCTTCGACACGCGATGATGGCTACCTATTCGGACGTGTCAAACCTTGCCACGCCCGATCCGAAAACTGCACAGGGACTCTTTCGGATTTACGCCGCAGTGTGGCCCAACATAGAGGCGCCACACACCCGCTTTTCTTCACTGATGAAGTAATGGATCATGAATTCCCCGAAGGATTCAAACCTATCAATATTGAATCATACGACGGGACAACCGATCCCGCGGTTTGGATAGAAGATTTCATCCTCCACATCCACATGACCCGTGGGGACGACCTCCACGCCATTAAATACCTCCCACTAAAACTAAAAGGGCCAGCTCGGTACTGGTTAAACAGCCTGCCTGAAAACTCCATAGGCAGCTGGGAGGACTTGGAAGAGGCCTTCCTCGATAACTTCTGAGGAACACATGTCCAGCCACCAAATGCCGATGACCTAAGTCACATTGTCCAATAGCCCGGGGAATCAACCAGGGAGCTCTGGACTCGGTTCTTAGTCAAAAAGAATCAAATCGTCGACTGTCCGGACGCGGAAGCCTTTGTGGCTTTCAGACACAGCGTCCGGGCCGAATGGCTTGCACACCACCTCGGCCAAGAAGGACCTAAATCCATGACAGCCCTCACTGCTCTGATGACCCACTTTTACACGGAAGAAGACAGCTGGCTTGCTCGTAGAAGCAATAACGCCAGCAACCAGGGCACCTCCAAAATCTGAGACGGCAACGGCAAGCCACGAGGAAGTAAAAACAATAGTCGCAATGACAATGAAAGATCAGGCGACACAGCGGTCAATGCCGGATTCTGCAATCCCAAGCCCAGTCAGCGATAGAAGCCATTCAAGGCGAATAAATATGAACCATCCAACCTGGACAGGATATTGGACCGACCCTGCCAGATTCATGGCCACCCCAATAAACCAACTAATCATACCAACATAAACTGCTGGGTCTTTGAACATGCCGGCAAGCTCAACGCCGAACACAGGGGAGGAGGCTACCAAGCGACAGGGATGATGGAAAGGTTCACCAATGGAACACCGGGGGTCATAAGCAGTCTCCACCCAAGGATCAACTACTCCTAGAAGGGAAATAGCAACCCGACTTCCGCGCCCACTCCGTACACCAACAAAGTTTGTACCATGCATACATCATTACGCACTCAAGATACCATGGGAATTGGCAGAAGCACAATACGGACAAGCCTGCAAGCACTCCAGTAACCTTTTTTATTATTATTTATTTTCTTTTTATTTCTTCTTTCGCTATCCTTTAAAAACAGGTGACGAATAGGATAAACATCGGAAACTGGCTCTATCGGAGTCCAGATCCGTACACTCACCTAAGGGGCTATTTCCATCAAGGATTCCCCCCACCGAGGACTGGCGGCACAGACGTGCGAGAGGAGGTCCAAAATAACTTTTTGTAGACCGCACTCTCTATTTCTCGAGCATGTACTATGCCTGTTCCTCCGCCTCCAACCCCGAGCATGTCAAATAGCCAGGAGGATAGCTTATATATATATATATATATATATATATATGTGTGTGTGTGTGTGTGTGTGTGTGTGTGTGTGTGTGTGTGTGTGTGTGTGTACATAAACACTATTCTGATCACGGGATCAGAATAATATTCTGATCACAACCTGAACTGCCTGAGTAACGCGCCTGAACTTCCCTCTGTACGAACCCGACCTTCGGGCTATCTTCGCAATCCTGGCTTCCCCCGCGAATTATTCCGGTCGGTAGTGTTGTGTGGGATGTGACTGTAATCCAGATACTCATACCTGCATCTAAATGCTCGTTTTGATTCGTAATTTTGCATTTTGGCGGATTCACTCTCGGGGTGGATGAACTCGTGTCTGTTTATAAGTTTAATGCATTCAGTGGATGTTCTGGAACCTCTAACATGATGGTAATTTGGTTTAAGTATGAGTTTCGTGGGAAATTTGTCGTTAATTTCAACGGATTTGATTTGAGGCTCTGTGTTCTTCGTCCGCGGGAGTGGTTCCGCTGCTTTTGTAGATTTGTTATTTTTATTTGAGTATAGAGGGCGGATTTGATTGCAGTAGTGAGATTGGACCGTTCATGCGTTGTTAATTCCATCGGGAAGGCGAATACACCGCTGAAATCGGGCGATTGGATCTTGTGTTCGACGATGCTGGTTTTCGATTCTTCGATGAGACATCTTGATTGATTTATCATTTTGATGTCAGGGCGCAAATAGGATATATTTCGAGGTCGTGGCCCGAGAAAGCGTAGTCACCCAAGGGATTAAATCTGCAAAGCAAATTCGATAATGCGTTTTTTTCAGTGATTCTACTGTCTGTGTTACAGAGTTGGACTTCTGCACCTTTTGTGCTTGAACTTCCGTTATGAAGGATTTTTTCCACATCAATGGGTGCAGGTGCAACAGCAGGTACTAGTTGTTTGTCAAACGCTTTGATGGTTGCTACTTACTCAAGTTTCAGGGTACGCCGATCTGATCACCATGAGCATGGACCTGCTGCTCGTTCATCTTGCTGAACTGTTGTGCTCCATTGTTGTTGTCTTTTATCATGAGCGTGGACCTGCTTCTCGTTCATCTTGCTGGACTGTTGTGTTCCATTGTTGTTTTTCACCTTAAAAAAAGTACAAGACGCAATCTTATGTGGTGGGTTTGATTGTTTTGCGCAGAAACTTTAGTATTCAAATAAGAGTTAGAAGTGTGCATTGCTCTTGTCGAGATTTAAATCCTTCACAGCTTAAAAAGTATCTTGAGTGAGAAACCGTTAGAAGTAAGACTTACGACACAAGTGACCCGTGTGTCTGAGGCGACGCGCGCGTGGGCTAGTTGAATATACTGAAACAGACGCCAGGCAGCAGACACAAACTCCGTAGCTCGTTTTCTCCCTTGTCTTTAGTCAGCACATCCCCTGTTGTTGAAGATACAGTTTAATTTTGGTTCGTGACTCCCAAGATTTGTCACGATTTTGCGCCAAATTTAACTTTAGTTTAGAAAATAGATTTACAAGTGTACTTTGCTCCGGTCGATATTTAAAAATCTTCATAACCACAGCTTACGAGTATCTTGAGTGAGAAACCGTGTGGCCGGGGGTGAAGTAAAACTGACGCCGCGCGTCAGACACAACTGGCCTGTGTGTCTGAGGCGGCGCGTGGGCTGGCTGGGTGCATACTGAAACTGATGCCCGGCGGCAGACACAAGCTCCACTGCGTCTGGCACCATGCGTAACTCATTTTCTTCCTTGTATCTTCATTCTGCAATCATTCCTGGTGTCGCGACTGCGAGCATCCACAAGGCATCCCAGAAGAATCAACTTGTTCACCTCTTGGATGTGGCTCCGGCCCGATTGTTCAAGATTTAGTTTAAATTTGGTTCGTGATTCCCACAGGTTTTTCCATGATTTTAAACTTTAAGTATAGTTAAAAGTGTGCTCGATCAGGTTGAATTTGAAATCCTTCGTAACGAAAGTTTACAAGTATCTTAATTCAGCACTCGTGCTCGTAAAACTTCAGACACAAGTGGCCCGTGTGTCTGAGCCGAGCCGATGCATGTGTCACTATCACTGGCACTATGTAATTTATCAAACAGTGGTAGAACTTCAGTTTGTGTTTAACATGAACTTACAAGATTTTTGCTTCTGTGTAATTTGTCTTTTCTACATGTTCATTTGATGTTTTTTCCAAATGCCGAATTTCTGTGTTTTTACAACATGAACTTACCTTTATTTAGAACATTTTATTAGTTAACTTACGCCTTGTGCATTTTGTTTCTTCGACACTAAACATTATTATTCCTCATGTGCTTCTTTCTTGGTTTTTATGTCACAGCAAAAAATTTCTTGAATGGATGTTCATCTTTTTGACATTGATATTCCAGGACAGATTACATTCCAGAAATAAAAAACCCTTAGTAGATTTCTTCTGCAATTTTGTTGTAACTAGTGTGTAAGTGTGGAGCTGGATCACAAGCACTATCTTCAGTAGGATCTGGACTTCTTTTTTATTAATGGTTGAACTTCTGGTTTTGGAGATTTGCACTCCACATTGGAAGGCGAAGGTGCATGAAGCTCTATATTTTGTTTGTTTTGGTTTTCTTTGTAGTTTTTAATTCTCCAGATGTTCTTTTTAGACTTTTGTCTCGTGAGAAATCATGGGATTAGCCCAAGTATGGGCTGAGACAGGAACGAGCCGGAGCAGGCGACGACGCGGCGTGCCGCGTCGTCGCATGCGGAGGCGAGTCCGTCACATTCGTGACCCCACTATCTATATTTAGGGTTTTTAGTGTTTATGGTGCGTGCGGTGGGGGTGGAAACAGAATAACCGCATTGCGTCCTGTCAAATCCTAGCGCACAGCAATGCGGTAGCGCGAGGCCGAGCAGGAGGGGAGGGGGGTCGGGACCCCCCTCCCCTCCCCCTGC
>NC_041386.1:533951458-533983950 GCF_002162155.2 Triticum dicoccoides | reverse complement strand
GTGCCGCGTCATCGCATGCGGAGACGAGTCCGTCACATCCTTGACCCCACCATCTATCTTAGGGTTTTTAGGGTTGGTGCATGCGGTGGGGGTGGAAACAGAATAACCGCATTGCATCCTATCAAATCCTAGCGCGCAGCAATGCGGTAGCGTGAGGCCGAGCAGGGGGAGGGGGGGTCGGGACCCCCTCTCCCCTCCCCCTGCGAGGCCGAGACAGGAACGAGCCGGAGCAGGCGACGACGCAGCGTGTCGCGTCGTCGCATGCGGAGGCGAGTCCGTCACATCCATGACCCCACTATCTATCTTAGGGTTTTTAGGGTTTAGGGTTTAGGGTTTAGGGTTAGATATGAACTTCATCTGTTTTTGTACTTGAACTTCTTCTTTTTGTTTCTTAGGGTTTATTTATTCTTATGTCGTTACTTCTTTTATTAGAGTACTTGAACTTCTGTTCTTTGTTTTTTGAACTTCTTTCTGTTGTTTTTTTAGGTGCATATGTATGTATGTATTTTTCTTCCTTTGGTAGTGCATTTGCCAACTATTTTTGGTTTTAAGGATATCAGCAGTGCTGTTGTGTGAAGTTATCTCATTATAATAGATGCATTCAAATGGTGCATTCATTTATCTATAGATGTATTCACTTTTTTAGCTGTTGGGGGGGGGGTAAACTGTAAATTCAGTGGCGCTGCAATTCCGACGACAGATAGGCATTAAGTGAGCATCTCCCTCGTCACCACCTGTCAGAAAACCCTTCTCCCCCTGTCGCTCGCTCTATTCCCCCTCTCCGTCGCTCCGCTGCCTTCCTCGCCTCCAACTCCCCCCGATTTCTCCGCCCCTGTCCCCTGCCCTCGTGCTGGAGTAACCGGCGCAGGCCCCCGCTTCTATTTCTCCCCCATGCCCCGCTCCCCCTCGCCCAGCCCGCTCTATTCTGCTCTGAAGTGAGGGCGGCAACTGCCTGCGCGGTTGCAAGGTGCGCGTGGTGTCGTGGGGAGTGGAAGAACCGCCGCGGATTCGTGTGTGCGGGGGTTGTTTTGAGAGGTACAAATGCTGCCCCCTAATGCTTGCTTTTAGTTTTGCCAGATCTGTCGAGTCCGCCTCCTGCTCTCACGTCCGCGTCCTACCCCCTTCTTCTGATGGTTTGATGGGAGATTTGGTAGGGTTCTTGTGCGTGTGGTGGGTGGATTCCATTCCCCCGTGGTCAGATTTGTCTATGAGATGCTTGTGTGTGCTATTTCTCCGTTTAGAGTTGATTGGATTTCATTTCCCCTTTGGTGATTTCAGCATTCAGATGCATGTGAGACAGGATGTGGTGTGATGGTTCATGCTGAATCTGATGTATCTAATTGTCTTAGTATTGTTGATTTAGAAGTCTAGATTGTGTCTGTCACATGCTAGTTAGTTTCTGGATTCTTTTTTTGTTTGTGCTTGCCTATATGTGCTACTGTTCATGTTTTCATACTTGTTGATATTACCTAGTTGTTTCACCCTAGGGTTTCATTTAGTTGTTTTTTGTATTTGTTGTATGATTTTATACCTGCTAACTATATGCATTCTATCCCCTGTTTTTAGTAGGTTGTTCTAGGGTTTGGAGTTTCATTCATCAAGGGGGTTGTGTTGTCATGGCTTCCAAACCTTCTCCAGGTATCTTAATGTAGTTGGATCTTGTATTTTAAAGCAGTATTCTTATATATGTCTGCCCATATCTTCGCTTAGTTTTCTTGTTGGACTGCCATTCTTATTAGTGTGAACTTCTAAGAAAGGTTATGTGTGTGCTTTTTACCCTTAGCTTGAGTTAGTAGAGTGTTGCTTACATTTTAGTTGATGATTTATAGGTGAAACTATGTCACCAAGTGTTGTTGGACTTCCCAAATGATTCATATTTATAAAGCATATCTTTGTTTTTTTATTTGTTATCATGTTCATTGTATAGATATTTAGTTTGGCTGTGAAATACTATTTGTGGTCATGCTACATATTTTTTATGTGCTATTTGCTTGGGTCACATAGTTGAACTTCTGGTTTTAATTATTGTTTGTTCATAATGAAATTTGGTTGAACTTCTATTATGCACATTTTGTGTTTACTACTTTGTTATATATTGTTGAACTTCTGGAAATTCATGTTATATGTAGTAGCCCCTCTGGTGTAGATTGTTTTTATAGTTAGTGTGTAGATTTTAGTTTGTTTGTTGTGTTTACTGCTTTGTTAGGTATTGTTGAACTTCTTGTTATTGGACATTGTTGTCAAAGTAGAAGTCCCTTTGGTGTAGGATTGTGCATTAGAACTCAGCTGCCTTTTTACTTGCATTTTTTGTAGTTGGTGAAGAGTTGAATAGTTCTGAAAAAATGCATGCGATCAAGATGGAGCTTCAGAGGTTAATACTGATGCTCCAATATCTTATGCGGCTAAGTCACCCATTATCCCTTTGACTTTGATTGCCGAGGTTGCTTCGAGCCTTGAGAATGTTTCAAGCATCGAGGATCTTGCTTCTGCAGCTCTTGCTTCACCTAGTATGTGAAACCCCTTTTCTTTTCATTTTAAAGTTTTCAGCCATGTTTTTTTAGCTTGTTCATGTCATTTGTTTTTGTTTTTGTTCCTGGCTTTTTTTATTTTTTGCTTCGATTTTTTGTGTTCTTTGCAGATGTCTCCACAGAGGAGGAAGCTGTGAACACCATCAATGATGTTTTATCTGAGTTGGGTTTATCAGAAAACACTGCTGCAGCTGAGGAGGGGGCTCCCTCAGTCAAAGGTTGTGATTCCGTTCCGGATCCTTTGTGCTCTCTTCAGATGTCAGAGACGCAGTCACAGTCTGTTGATGGAACTGAACCTGTCACGCAACCCGAGGATGTGCATCTTCAGCTTCTCCTGGAGGACCAACGTAAGATGAAGAAGCGAGAAGATTTTGACAAGAAGAGGGCGGCCTGCCTTGAGAAAGGTTCTGATGTTCCTGGATCTGTTCATGCGGCTGAGCTCATTGTTGAAGAAGACGTGCCGTGTGGCAGTGATGGCACGGTTGTCCCTGTTAAGAAGAAAATTAAGAAGACTGTTGCGAGGAAGCTAGTAGTTGGTGAAGTTACTCCTCGGAGGAGCCCACGTGTTTCAAGGCCTGCAGAAGTTGTTGAAGATGAAGGGCTAGGCGTTGGTGGTACGCCACGCCGTAGTCCTCGTGTGCTTGCCACTACCGTGCCTACACCTTCTCCGCTTGGTGCTGGTGCATCTGGTAAGGGGAAGAAATGCGGCGTGAAGCGCAAGGTTCCACCTGCAAAGGTCAACAAGGGTGTGAAGAAGCGTTCTCGTGTTAATCGAGAGGACGATGATGATGCTGATTTCAATGCTGATGATGAGGACGACGACGATGATGATGTTGCCGCTAATCAGGTATGAATGTCTCATGTTTACTATTTTTAAGCATTTGTCGCTATTTTTGTAGTTTTATTGTTTTTAGCACTGCCTTGGCGTACATAGGTGACCTTCTGCTTCATATAGATGAATAAATTAGCCGACGTGCTTTGCTTTTATGGTATTTCTGCCTTTGTGTACATAGTTGGACTTCTGGGTATATACATGAAGAAATAAGCTTAACTTGTTGGTATACATGTTTGATTACTGCCTTAGTGTATATGGTTGAACTTCTGCTTTTTAAATTTCCAACATTTTTGAAAGCATGTTAACTAGTGTTCATACATGGTTGTACTGCCTATGTAGACATAGTTGGACTTCTGAGATACATGTTTGATTACTGCCTTGGTATACATGGTTGAACTTCTGCTTTTGTAAATTTCCAATATTTTTGAAAGCATGTTAACTTTTCGTCATACATGGTTGTACTGCCTATGTAGACATAGTTGGACTTCTGAGATGTGGTGCGTATGTAGGCATTAGTGGAATTTTGGTGAAGCTTGTGTGTCTCATTGTTCTGCCTTTTTTCCTTGTCAATGTATTTTTTCAGTATTAGCTTGTGCTGCGGCCTGAGAGGAGGAAGAGAGGAGGCAAAGCACCCGAAGAAGGTGGCCAAGGAGGAGGTGAGGCGAAACGTTTTAACAAGACGGTTCGCTACTCACTAGGAGAGGTCAAGACGTGTGCGAAAATGCTACAAGATAGGCACAAGACGAGGGTTATCAAGGCTGGTTTTGGTTATGTGTTTCACTCGAAGGTTGATTCCAACATTTCTCGTCCTTTGATGGGCAACATCTACACGAGGATTGACCCTTCAACCATGATTTTGGACATGGGTGAGGCGAACAAGGTTATACGTATTACAAGTGATGCTATTCACCATCTCTTTGGGTTCCCTCAAGGTAATCGTACCCCCCTAGGCCCTCGAATGATGGTTTCGATGATGCTGTTATGAGGTTGAAGGGCAAGCTTGGGTATGCTAGGAGTGACGACATCAAGACAAAGGATTTGCGGAATATCCTCACTGAACTTGTGAAGGATGAGATGAAGGATGATCTTGCTCTGCAGGTGTTTTGCCTTATTGTTTTCATAAAGGTGGTTATCCCTGGAATGTCTACACGAGTGTCTAGGGAGGCAACAATGGCCGAGAACCTTGTGTTTGAGGATATGGCAGACATGGACTACTGCCAGTTGGTTGTTGATGATATTCGGAGTGTTGTTGTTAGGTATCAGCAAGGTACTAGTAGAGGAAAAGATGTCACAGGCTGTGCCATCACGCCGCTTCTTATGTATCTGGACTGCCTTATCATTGGCAAGACGCCTAATATTGACTTGAGGACCCCTCGCATCAATTTCATCGATCAGGCCAAGCTTCTTGAGCTTGCTGTGGCTGACTTGGTCACGAAAGGTGATGATGACCCAGCCAACTGGGTGTTTGGGAGACTGCTTGTGAGTGTTTCTATGCATTATTCTTTCCTGTGTAGTTTACCTTGAACTTCTGGTATTGTCTTGTATATTTTTTGTTCCCATGTTCCTTCATTTGTTTTCTGACGCGTTGACTTTTGTTTTTGTATGCAGTGGAAGACACAGGCTGAGGTTGTGTTCTTTAGGGTTATCAAACGTCCTGTTCTAACTATGCCTCGTTGTGCCGGCCTAGGGAGTGGAAGTTCCCCAAGATTTGAATTCTCCCGGGATGTTAATACCGGTGCCCCCTGTAGATCCAGGAGGTTCTTCTGCCCGTGTGAGTGTTGCAGGTGGCGTTTCTTCCGAGGATTTGTTTGAAGCTGCCAATGTTTCTCTGGTTAGGATTGACAGTCTTCTTGAAACTGTTTGTGGGGAGTTGGCTCGTGTTCCTTTGACTGCTGAGCGTCTTAGTCGCATTGATGGAATTCTTCCTCCCGGGCACGGGTTTGATGCCGAGTCTTCGAAGGAGGTCTTATGTATTGAAGCTAAATTTCTTGAAGAGCTTCGTCAGAGCACTTCCCACCTCCGGACTAGCGTTGGGCTGTTCAAGGAAATGCAGGATGCTCGTTACAAGCCTTTTGAAGATGAGGCAAGTGTTGTTGTGAGACAGATTCAGAGGCAGGATTCTGTTCGTTCGGGTCGTGAAGGAGGCCACGTGGAGCATACCGAAGAGGTTTGTTTATGTTGGCTTTTTGGTATTTCTTTGCACTAATGTTCAATGTTAGCTTTCAGTTATTACTATTTGTGGTCATAGGCGAGCGTTGTTGATTTGATGTGTCGTAAACTGTTTCTTTTTACCACTAGTGTTCCTAGGTGACCTTATCTTTTTATTGAACCTAAACTTCAACTGCTACAGCACCTGAACTTCCATGACTTCGATGACTGGCCCTTTTTTGTTCCCTTTTGTATATTAGAGTAGTTTGATATCTGACCTGCTATGTTTACTGTATTTGGACTTCCATTATGTGTTAGTTGTGATAGCTGACCTTCTCTGATTGTGCAATCTGAACTTATGCTGATTAGGTATTTGTTTTCTAAATGATTTTTTTTATTTTTTAGGTTGTTGATGATGATGCTAGGGTTGAGGAGGATGTTTTACCTGCGCATGAAGCTGCTCCTATGCATGAGGTTGACCCTGTGCATGAACCTGCTCCGGCTAGTGGCGTAATAGTTGATGAGGTTCATGGCAGTGAAAATGAGGTACCATTTTTCTTGTCCATTTGTCTTGTTGCCCCTGAGACGGACTTGCTGCTCCTGTGCATGAGGTTCAGTCAGCCCTTTGTAATGACTTTCTGTTTCTTTTTGCAGCAGCAGAATGATGATGTTAGTGTTCCTCCAGAGAAGGTTGCAGACATGTCCGTCTCAGGCACCGGCTGCTCCGACGGGGTGGTCCTGACTGAACCTCAGTCGTCCATTGTCGCCGAGGTTTCTAATGCTGAGTAGGGCAAGACAACTGGAGACATCATTTTGGAGAAAGATGTTGTTGAGTTTGCTGTTGAAACTGGTGGTAGTGCTGCTGCAAGCCCGAAGAAGTCTCCTGCAGCAGAGCCATCAGTTGATGTTAATGATGTATAGGCACAACCAAAAGTTTTTCTTGTTTTAGATTCTCCAGCTACTCCAGCTGCTGTTGTTGTCCTTCCTGACGATGCTGCAACGTCTTCTGGAGACGACGATGAAGATACCGAAAGCGATAGCTATGGAGAGGAGGTTGATCATTCCAGTGCTGCCACTGGTCTAGGCAAGGATCCATGAAAAGAGGAGCATGCTTCTCTCTTCTTTCCCCATCCCCTTCCCTCTTTGTTGTTTGGTTTAGTCCATGATATCCCCTGCGAACTACCTGTGTGGTCTAGGTTGAACTTCTATTTTTGTTGTTCGTCGTGTGGGTTGTAAAGAATGTTAAGTGAACCTGTTTTCTATGTGGGTGGAGGTTTGTAATGCATGGGTTGTGATGTCTATGATGCTGTGGTTTTATCTTTTCTGATGTAACAGTTGAGATGTGCTTATGTTTTGAATGTTTGTGCTTGAATGTTGGTCTTAATTGAAACTGTCGTGAAGCTATGTGCTTTAAGTGTTGCTGTTAATTGCTATTTT
The DNA here is from genome assembly GCF_002162155.2 of Triticum dicoccoides. Taxonomy (NCBI): domain Eukaryota; kingdom Viridiplantae; phylum Streptophyta; class Magnoliopsida; order Poales; family Poaceae; genus Triticum; species Triticum dicoccoides. Next base: position 533,977,002 of record NC_041386.1, on the reverse strand, counting down.
CTTTTTGGTGAGCAGATAGCGACCTTGTTGTCGTACGAAAGAAGGTTGATGACTTTTATTACAGTGTAACTAGGCTTAGGAATGACCATTCCAAGAGGTGAGTGCAGCTGCTCAACATTTACATCATCCATGTACCCCATGTGAACTGCCTGTGGTTTCATACCTGAACTTCTCAACTCTATGTACCTGAACTTCTTGTTTTTTTGCTTCTCTGGCGCTGAACTTCTGGACTCTTTTGTACTGTACTGCCTGTTGTGATATAGCTGAACTTCTATGCTAACATGTGTTATGAACTTCCTGAGTTCCTGCTGCTGAACTTGTTTTACTTTCTATTCGCTTTATTTTAGATCAATGATTATGTCCCGAAACAAGGAGTGTGAAGCTTCTGTTCAAGAAGTCGCAATATCTTTTGGTCCTCGCGGAATGCTTACATCTAATGTGGCTGAGTGTGCACTCTATTGTCTACGTGCGAAGTACCAGGGATCGGATAAACTCATCCTGCCGTATTGGGTTTGTGTAAGTCAACCATACAGTGATTTCTTTTCTGTTTTGTTCCTTACCATTTTAGTTAAAACTTGTTCGTCTCATTTTTGTATTTTTTTTTCATATGTTGGTGTTGTCTGCATTATTTTAGGACAAGAGTTTCAGAGGTCAATTTGATTCCCGTGTGAGGAAGTACTTCATGGCGAGTGGTCCAGATAGCATGGATGCACATGATTCGGTATGCAATATCTTGTTCTTTGCCTCTGTATTAGTTTTGCAGTGCGATCCACTGTGTTAATATTTGTTTTATTTTTCTTTTGTACTGTTCTGATATTAATTCTCATTTTTTAATGATTCGTGTGTTTATGATGCTTCAGGTTGTTTTCCCTACTTTTGACCCGCCTGAGCTTCCTGCTTCCATGGGTGGTGTCGGTCATTGGGTGTCGGTATTCCTTGACCTGAAGAATTCAAGGTTCCAGCTTCTCGATTCCTACTATGGACCAAAAGATGAATGTGCGGTATGCCTGTTTCGACAGATGACCGACAACATCAAGAGGCTTTGGAAGGATGACAGCAACGACAGGGAGACACCCTTCAGTCCTATTAGCATCGACAATTTCCCTCTGGATTGGATTGATGTCCCCCAGCAGCAAAACAAGTATGAGTTCAACTTTTTCTCTTTATCACATCTGTTTAACTGTAGTTGTACTTAAGCTACGACGTGTTTAATTCGTTGGTTTTCTTTTTCTGTCCTAACACTATTTCTTTTACTTCGTTTGATGGCAGTATCAACTGCGGATTCTTCATGCTTACGAATGTTAATTTGTATCATGACGGGGTTCTTGCAAATTATTCCCATGAGAATATCGGGGATATCAGGAAGACGTGGATGTACTCAATCGCTTCCTCTAACCTGTTTGAGACAGACTTCCAAGCTCTGTTTGGCTACTACACATGTAAGTATTTTGGAACTTGTACTGCTTACCTGCACTGCATCTTTTATTCTACCTGAACTTCATATTTTTCTCTGAACTTGGACTTCTGCTTGAGGTCTGGCTGGGCTGCTGGGTTCGGACGGAGAGGAGCATTTTCTTTGTACATGAACTTCATTTCTATCTTTTTTAATTTTGCTTGTGTGTTTTGTTTTGCTTAAATGGACATGCGCATTTTCTTTTATAATTGAACTTCAGAGATGATGCCTTTCTATGGTTTTGTTAGCTATAGTTGAATGATTTACAGTTCATCGGTTTATCTTGAACTGTGCCTCTGGTTGTGCCTGAACTTTATTTAGTTTTTTACTGCAACTAATTTTTTTAGGTCAGCTTGAGTAGTAACCATGTCATCTTTATTAGTTGGACTGCACATTGTGATGTTCCTGAACTTCAATTGTATTTAATGGTGATGTTTTCTCTTCCTTTTTTCTTTGACAGTGGAACCGTTGGAGATGACCGATTACCACTACTCATTCCTCGGGTCACAGGAATACCAGCCTAGGGAGGAACCGATGAGTACAGCTCCGATAGGAGATGATAGACCTCGAACCCTTATTCCTTCCAAGTTGGGGAAGCAGGCTGGTTGTATTCGTGGCACTCCAAAAACCCCTTGCTATAGGAAGGCTGATGCAGTCGAAGCAGCCGAAGCAGAAGTGATTTCGTCCGATGATGATTTTGAGAAGATTGCTTACCCGAAGAATGCTAAATGTGTTGCTGGTACTGTTGCTGGTAGAGGTGGGAAGAATGTTGTGATCACCAGGAGGAAACCGGCAGTTGAGTCTGGGAACATAACTTCCTCCAAGAGAGCATCAAGATTGCCTTTGAAGTGGCGTTCTCCTGTCGCTCCCCTGAAAAAATACAGTTACCCTCATCTATCCGAGGCCCGGAAGTTGAAACAGTATGTGTTGAGTAAAGACGGTCTAGAGAAGTATTCTGAGTGAGTTACCCTCATCTGTCGCTCCCTTGCCTTGGAGTTGTACTGTCTGAACTTCTGTTGTTGTATTGTCTGAACTGCCATTGTTGTAGTATCTGAACTTCTGTTTTATGTCTCCTCTTGCCTTTTGAGTTATAGTGTCTGAACTTCTGTTTGTTGTTGTATCTGAACTTCTAACATATATTTTTATCATCCTTTTGTATTCTGCAGGACAAGCTACTGCATGTTTACCATCCCTGCGAATGTGATTGACCTCACAAGACGTGTCCTTTATACGCTTTTCGGTGAAGGGCAGCAGATGGAAGGAGACATAATGGATTATCTCATAAACTTGTGGAAGGATAAGCCGGAGACCTCTGAGATATTCACTAGTGCTGACAAGATTGTACTTAGTCCCTACTTCATACAGGTTTTAGTTCTCTGCACCCCTATCTCCTTCTTTTTGCCTTAGTTTTGTTGTAGTAGCATTTGGGAGGTGTTTTAATTGTGTTTTTGTGAATGCACAGTACTGCATGGAGTATGATTTCTTCGGTGCAACAGTTCCAAAGTTGGATGCAAAAAAAATCTGCTGGTCTCCTCCCAATGTTTGTTTGCAAGGAAGAAGACCTTCTTAACGCAAAGCTGGTTAGGTTTTCATAACTCTTGCTTTTTTTAATTTCATGTGCATCCTTTTTCTAAGTTTGTCAAGAAGTTTTTGTTCATGCCGGTTCTTTAGTACATATGCTTTTATAGTTTGTGTTCACCGGTCCTTTCATTCTTGGCAGGTTTTCTTGATTCTATTCAAGCCAATTGGCACAATGGCGCACTACAGTGTGTATGTGTTGAATAGATATCGTGGGAGCATTGACATCCTTGATTCACTTTCTTACGATAATATGCAAACGTCGCGATCGAGTTTCCATGGGGACTGGCAAAATATCGTGAGTGTTTCTTAGCCTGAACCTCCTTTCACATTCTCTTGTTTGACACGAAGTTTATTATGCCTTGTGTTGACAAAATATGTTGCTATCACTGTTTTGGTAATACTGCTTGAACTGACTGTCATTTAGAAGTTGAACTTCTGCTATTTTGTTTAGGTGGATCTTATGCAAGTGTCGCTTTTTTATGTACCTGAACTTAACTATTTTGGTTAACATGTTTTTGACTTCATCTAATTTTGTTATTTCTGGCAGATGAAGAGATTTGTTGGGTTGCTCGAGGAGGTGTACGGCAAGGCTGCATACAAGGCGAGCAAGCAGCCTAACTGGGTGACTATTGCAAAGAGGCCAACTTTCATCGATGTTCCAAAGCAGAAGAGTAATGATTGTGGTTTCTTTGCCGTGAAGTTCAACTCTTCGTATGATGGCGATGAGATTGTTGAAGATTTTGGTGATGTGGAAGTATGTTCTGTCTTTGTTCTTGTCTCATCATCCTTTGATTATTCTTGTGTGTTTTTGCTGAGACGCTCCTGCTGTGGTTTTAGATATCCGTTACTAAACCATCGTTTTCACCTTTCTTTGTTTGCAGGCTGCTGCAGATGACTGGAAGGCTGAGTTCATGCACACTCTGATTTTTAGCGAGAAGAATGAAGTCGTGCGTTCAGAGCTCCCTAAAGAGATCCAGTCCTTTGGCCCGTGAATTTGAAGCATTAGTTTCATCTGTAGATTTGATTTCGTACAGATTTTTAGGTTTGATAATGATTGGAACAATTCCATAAAGATTTGGTTGTAAGAATGTTTTTAGAGATTTGTGTATCTATAGGTGCAGCACTATTACTTATGATATTGTGGACAAATGCATTTGGTGTGAAGAATGATTTGGCTTTGTGAATTTCAATGTACTGCGTCGTTTTACAGTATCCATGTGTTGAATGTTTTTGCCCCAACAGATGTACCTGAACTTCTGCCTCAGTTTTGGTTTAACTGCTTGATTTTTTTGTGTTGTTTATTTTCAGGCTCCCAACATATGATCGTAGACTTGAACTTCTTCTTTGAGATGTGCTGGGCTGCTGGTTTCAGATGGAGAGGATATTTTGTGTTGTGTAATGTATTGGTAATGTTCAACCCAACCAATATGTATGCTTTTGCGTAGAATCTATATTTGTTTTTTTGTGTTTTTTTCAAGTGCAAACGTATTTCATATGTAAATCTGTGCAGAAATATTGTTGACATTTCTTTATCTTTTGTCGGCATTGTACATGAACTTCTGCACGTATCCAAGCAGAACTTAACATTTGAACGCGTTGTCTTAGGCTTGCTAACCTTAGTTTATGCGGTGAAACTTTATTTTTTAAGCATATTTTTTTCCTACATCGATTTTATATACCAGAACTTCTTCTATAAGCTGACCTGAACTTCAATACTATATGATTATTTGCTGGTTGCACTTTTATGGAATACAACACGAGCACCTCCTGCCATAATATACCAGGACTTCTGCAGTGAGCTTACTTGAACTTCACAGTATATGTTTTTCATGTTTGTTCTTGCTTGCACTTTCATGCAATACATCACCAGAACATCACTTCATCCCATAACATACCAGGACTTCTGCAGTAATATTACTTGAACTTCACAGTGTATGTTTTTCATTTTATTACTGCTTGCTCTTTCATGCAGTACATCATCAGCACAACACTTCATCTCATAACATACCAGGACTTCTGCAGTAATACTACATGAACTTCACAGTGTATGTTACCAGGACTTCTTTGAAAGTTCAACAATAAAAGGGGATGACATAATATTCTGGACATTGACATGACATAAGTTTGCATTGTGTTAATTGACCTATTCTAACTGTTCATCAGCCTTGCGCTCCTCCTAGGTTTTGGTTGTATAGGTTTTTGCTTGACATGTACCTCTTCCTCTTCATCTTCCTCTTCATCGTCCTCTTCCTCTTCCTCTTCATCATCCTCTTCCTCTTTCTCTTCATCGTTCTCTTCCTCTTCGTCTTCCTCTTCTTCGACGGTGTCTTCGTCTTCGTCTTCCTCTTCTTCGACGGTGTCTTCGTCTTCGTCTTCCTCTTCCTCTTCCACCTCTTTCTTGTTGCTGGCTCTGGGTTTTGCTTTCTGTTTCTTCTCTGGCTTTTTGCTTGTCTTTTCAGCATCTGCTCGCTTCGGGCATGTTCTTGCATTATGTGGTTCATACTCCTTGCATATGCTACAAAGTCTGGTGCTTGCTTTCTGTGGATGTGGTCCCTTCTTTTGTTCCATAACTTTGGGTTGCTGTTTGTGAGATTTGGGTTGCTTGACCTCCTCGGCATTGTTTCTTTCCAAGAGTGTTGGACAGGTCAACTTGTTGTGCCTCGCAACCTGGTTGCACACACTACATTTCCTGTATCCAAGTGGCACTCCATTCTCATCGAGCACCACGACTCTTCCTGCAGGTGGTGCCTTTATTTGCGCTCTCTTGTCACTTTTCTTTGCTGCAGTAATTTTCTTCCTACCCTTTGTTTCAGAATACAGCGGTAGTTTCATCGTCTCTTGCTGTCGCTGCTCCATTGATTGGCCATCACCCTGCTTGCATTGGTTGGCTTCAGCGGCGGCGTTGAGCATTTCAGCTGCATAATAGTGAAGGTCATCTTCAATTTCAGCGTCTTCTTCAGCCATCCTTTCGTCAGCATCCGCTCGATTTGCTGAATGTATTGCATCAAGCTCTTCCACGAGCCTCTTGAGAACATAGTAGGCTCTGTCATACTGCTGGTCACATCTCATCGCTTTCTTGTTAACCATCAAATTAAGCTGCATCAAGATGTCTTGCTTCGATAGCCTTGAGCTGCCATCTGATGCGGTTGTGTTATAGGCCCTTGTATCAAAGGTTGGCTGTGATTTTGCAGTCTTTGTGTACCGTTTGAGGATATACTTGTTTGGAAATTTGTCAGGCTTCAGGTAGTCCAGTATGTTCATGATGTGAACGCAGAACAGGCCTGCATTTTGTGATGAATGCAGAATACATAGTTTGTGAGCCAGCAATGAGTTTCATAAATTTTGATATGATACTACTAGTCTAGCTATTTAATGAGTTTGTTTTCCCACTCATCGGTGTGTGTCCAGAGCTTGCATTCACACTCGTATATTTCATTGTCTGGGTCAACTACAACCTGGAATTCATGCTTTGACCAGGAAAATCTTTCTTCATCATCATGGCCAGGCTTGTTGTGGTAGTACACAAGGTACTTAGTGGACTCTGCTGTATGCTTTGCGCGAAATAGTGTGGCCTTTCTCATCCTATTCCTCATCTCGGTGTACAAGGCTCTCGTGTACTTGATAGACATGTCTTCCTTGTAGCCGTAAGTTGTCTTTGTCACAGGATTGGTCTGCACATGTCAAAAAGTAAGATATTAGTCGAAGCAGAATCATGGGTTTCATTTTTAAAAATTCAAAGTGCACATATTGAAGGTAAACAGAACATGATGGTGGTGTTTTGTACTTGTCATCATACCATGCTGGTCATTGTTTGCTCGTTCTCCTTCTGCATCGAGTTTGTATGCAAGCATTGACCCGCCTAGCAAACTTGTGTAGGTTCTGGGTCCCCTTGACAAACCCTTTCTTTAGCACGTGGTTCATGCTCTCGCTTCATTGTGTGGAAGTCATTCTAGCAGAGAAAATGTTCTTGTAATATGCTGAAATCCACATCTTCCTATCACTCCAGAGCTGCATCATCATCTGGTCGTTCTCCGGGTGGTACTTGTGCACGAGTTCAGCCCAGGCATCTTCAAACTTCGTTGGCATCAGCGGCCAGTTCAATATAGCTGTGAACTCCTCTTTGAATGTTTTATACTTTTTGTATAGCAATGCGAGGTATTCCCTGTACTTCTTCAATATGTGCCAATGGCATAGCTTGTGGACGGTGTTTGGAAATGATTGTGGTATAGCTTTCGCCATCGATGGGCACTGGTCTGCATGAATTTAAAAAAATGAAACTTGATTCTTTTTTGTACTGATGGTGAACATATGTTGCACAAGTAATTGAACTTCACATCTAGTAGTATGGCTATCTAAGAATGTCACATGTATTCTTTTTCTTACAGCTGTGTTGCTGAACTTCTGTAGTACCAGTGCTTGAACTTCACAGTTAGTAGTAGGACAAACTAGTAGTGTCACACTCAAAATTTTTCTTACAGCAGTGTTGTTGAACTTCTGTGGTAGCAGTGATTGAACTTCACATAAATAACTATGTTTTTCTGAACATGCTACATATTTTTATCTAACAGCTTCGTCCTTGAACTTCTATGATTCATGTACTTGAACTTCACATTCATAACTACTTTTTTTCTAAACATGTGACAGATAATTTTCCTTTCTTGTATTGCTAGTTGGACTTCTGTGCTAGTGGTTGAACTGCATTCTTTACATATTTTTCAGAAAAAACAAATGTACCCAATCAACAGAGACCCATAGACTGAAAAGATGATGAAACTTGAGGAGTTTTTTTTTGAACTCACCTGTTAGAATGCAAGTTGGGTGCTTGTTGTTCATGCACCGTAGAAATGTATCGAACAGCCACTTGAATGACTTTGCGTCTTCGTCTCTTATCAGGGCAACAACAAATATCGTTGACTGCAATTGATGGTTTGTTCCAACAAACACTCCCAGGGGCATATGAAATCTGTTGGTCTTGTAAGTCGTGTCAAATGTTACGCAATCGCCGAAGTCTTAATAGGCTCCTCGACAGCTTGCATTGGACCAGAAAATGTTTTTAATTGACTTGTCCTTGTCCACTTGGATGTCATAGAAAAACTCATCATTTATTGCCTTCATGTCTTTGAAGAATGAAACAAGTTTTAATACATCATCCAAATAATCTTTCCTTGCATTCATGGCTTTCCTGCAAATCACACGCCAACATGCATTTGTTATTTTTGCTATCAAAGGGGTTGTGAGCTAGGATGCTATTTTACATTGCAGCATGTGGGTGTTTGAATACTTACTGGTTTAGTAGGTCTCGTCCGGTCATGCTTAGGAAGTAGCTTCCATCTTCATTTTCAGATAGCATGGACATGATTGTTGTGTGCTTGACATCATGGTACTGCGGGAGCTTTACATACTCCAGAATAGTGGGGTCATAATTCTTGTGTGAGTGCAAAAATACCAGCATGTCATCAGTTTGCATGAGCTGGTGATTATGATTGTACTCAATGTCCACTGCCACGCATGTGTCATCCTCCTGCACCTTCACCCTCATTCTTGCATTGCAGCCCGTCCTCTGCGATGTTTTGTTTCGCTTCCTGTTGGCCTCTGAAATAGAAGATGTGTGTATCCCTTGGAAGGCGCAAACAAAATACTTGTGGTTGTCATTTCCACTCACCTTCCTGATTCCAAAACCAGTGTGCCTGGCGTATCTGTTATAAAATTCCCTTGCTTTCTCTACATCTTTGAATCACATCTTTAGTCTTGGTAGTAGATAATCCGGTAGATCCGGCGTTTGTAGAAAAAGAAAAATAATAATCCAAACAACACGTTAAAATGCAGTTTATGAACTTGTTATTCTGGAGGGAGCAGAAAATGTGCAGATGATACAAGATGCGTATATAATTTTTTTTGTTTCACTTACGTGCGTGTATGATCGCAACTCTGCCGGTGTCGGTTGTTGTCCCTCTAGGATGGGGCATGGCGGAGTAATCATAGCAGGATGCAGCAGTGGATCACGAGGAGGAAGGAGGGCTGAAGATGGCCTCTCTCTTGTTTGCGTCCTTTTTGCTTGAGGTGGTTGTGGAGATATTGCGATCCTGGTCTTGGTTTGCTCTTTTGTTTTGTGAAGCAATCCATCTACCTTATCACCCGTACAATTCTGACTTGTAGCAGCAGCAGCAGGATCAAACGGTGGTAGTGTGCAGATCACTCCCCTCCGTGTGTGTGTTGCTGTTGGATTTGTCCTGGGATCCGGTTTAGTTGCTTCACTTTGGCGTTGACGAGGCACACCAGGATAACCTCTAGAGTTACACGCATGACTTGAGCTAACCCCCTCCTCCATCAGCGTGCTTGGGAGCCTGCTTGTGGATACAAAGAATCCGCGGGGGATTTCTGGCGTCACCCAATTAGGTGGAGGCGCAAACCTGTGTGGATAGGGCTGTGACCTAGCATCTCGGAAGTATCCGTGTGTTTCGGGTGTCATCCATTTTTGGTCTGGAGCAGGTTGGTAATGCTGTTGGTGCGTTTGAGGCGTGACCCATTGAGGGGGTGGTGCAACGCGTACAGGCTTTGGATTGTGTACTTGCTGCTGGGAACTTCTAAGCTTCTTCATGCATCTCTCGTCTTCCTGACATAAAAGAAAAAAATGTTTATTAGCACACAAGTTATATCTGCCTATACCTTTGTAACTGAACTTAGCATTATTCACAGCCTGAACTTCTCATATAAGAGTGGTGATAGCCATCACACTATGCACTGAGCTAAGCATCTGCCAATACTTTTGTACCTGAACTGAGCACCCTTCATATAATTAACTTCACATCCTGTTTTTTAATTCTACAATATTTTATTACTTATATGCACCTGAACTGAGCACTGTCCACAACCTGAACTTCCTGTTTTGCAAAGGGGAAATACTGTCTACAGTTAAAAAACATGAACCTTCATGCGTTTGAATGGATGGACTGCTAGTGCATACCAACCTGACCTTCATGTCATATCACGTGCATGTTTTATTTTCATTTTATTTTATTTTGCACAGAACCAGAGACATACCAACCTGAACTCTAGCACACTTACTAGTTGAACTTCACATGTGAATGTGAATGCAGGCAGATTTTTATAGTGTTTGTAGCCTGGACTGAGGCTCACATACTACCTGTACTTCACATGCCTCTAAGCAGGCATATTTTTACAATGCTGTTTTGTAGCCTGGAGTGAGGCTCACACACTACCAGAACTTCACATGGTTGTAAGCAGGCAGAATTTTAAAAAGCTTTTGTAGCCTGGACTGAGGCTCACACACCACCTGAACTTCACATGGTTGTAAGCAGGCAGAATTTTAAAAAGCTTTTGTAGCCTGGACTGAGGCTCACACACCACGTGAACTTCACATAGATGTAGGAAAATAACAAACCTAAGGCAGGAAGAAGTTCAACCATACCCTGGCTAGAAGTTTGGCCAATCTTTTTCCAGCAGCTGATGATAGGCCACCTTGAAAACAATTCGTCGTGGAGGTAGTAGAGGAATTCCATGGCAATCCATGTCTTGCAGGGGCGCGAAGTTCATCTGCACGAAGCAAGAAGGTTAGAGAAGGCAAGATTGAAGAAGAAGGCAAAATTGGAGGAAGTTCATGTACTTTTGCCGCTGAATTTGAGGGCGCAGCCGATGCCGCCTCCACAGAGGAGTTGCTCCGTTGGTCGCGTCGCTCGCCGTTGCTTGCGTCGGGGCCGTCATCTGGTCTACCAAGGTTTCAGGCGGTGACGATGGGACGAGGATGCGGCTTCCTGAAGTCCATGGCGGCTTTGTCGCGTCCAGGCGACGCGGGCTCCCTCGCACCGGCGTCCGCCGTCACTCGCTCGCCCGCGCCGGTGGCCGGTGGCCGGCCAGGAGCTGAGGAAGGAAGGGAGGCGGCGGATCCGGCCGGCCAGGAGCTGGGGAAGGAAGGGAGGCAGCGGATCCGACGAAGATCGGTGGCGATGAGGGGGAGGTCGGGGGATCGAGGGGAGGAGGGGGGCTGGGGATCGGGATCGTGATTAGGTGGATCCTGTCGGGGGGCCTCGGGATCTAGTGGATCCTATCGGGCCAGCGGCAGTTCGGAAGTTCGGGAGGGCCCTGTCGGGCCCTATATAGGGCTGCTGTGATCCAAATAGTTATTCTAATCCTGGGATTAGAATAGTGTCACTCTCTCTATATATATATAGTGTTACTATTCATCATCCGGGGTGCAGAATAAGTATTTCTTCACCTGAGGTAATCTTACGATCATTTCATAATTAAATTACGTTTAGAATTCAAATAGTTACATTCCTATTGATTCACTACGTAAAATTTGACATAAAAAAATAAAAATATTGGTCATAAGACAAGAAAAATTGTAGTTTATGTGCATTTTAGACTATGTTTTTATGTTTGTAATTTTACATAACATAAAATATTTTTTACGGTGATTATATATTTCTTACGGTCTCTTTTTACGTCGGAAATAAGACAAAACTTACGGAACGTAAAATTACGGTGCGTTGATGGTAAAATAGAGGGGGTGAAAAATAACTATTCCTCAACCAGGGTGACAAATAGCGCGACCCTATATATCATAAGTAATCATTGGCATATCGCTCAGTACCCATTAAACAATATCCGAACTAATCATCCGCATTGTTTCCCCAACAAATATGGCTCCTACGGTTATTTCATAGAAATACCTTGGCATAACCTGCGAGGGGCTTGGTGTGGGAACAAATGAGTTGCCAGTAAAAGTCCGAACTGCTCTATACCATACTTCAGCGTTGCAAGTTTGGCCTTATATGCATCAACTCCCCGAATCATTGTCTTGGGTCAATAGTTTGGTTGCCCGGCTCCTGTGCTTGCTACCCTACGTTCCGCTCTATCGGCTAGGGTAGTAAAGGGAGAACTACTACGACTGTGCCCTGGTCTAAACTGGACGAGTACCTCAGTAGAGAAAGCCGAAAACTGACTGTCATGATGTGGCGTGAGCTGGTCAACCACTTGACGACTTCTTGGAATCTTTAGCGATTCTCCATGTCACACGAGGGATCTTTCTCAGATCAAATATGTAAGGCACCATATGTCGCATACATACCAGGGGCTATGTCGTAGCCCCACAATAAAACTCCTATGGCTAAGTGAAAGCGTTAACGCCCTATAGTCCAATTGCGTGGTTCGCCACATTTATCACCTCCTTCATGTACCAAGACATTGGATAAAGAGTGATTAAATGCCTTTCCGAACACCCTCGTACCTCCTACGAGGGGGCTGAAGCCGACGACTGGAAAACTTTCAGATTATATCAAAACGGCAGCATAGGAGGAATTCAAGCTTTCAAGCAAAACATAAATAGATTAACTATAAAATTGTCTTTTACAATTTTCATACACCTCACTCGAACATTATGTCTTTCGAGCACTAACCCTCTATAAAGCGGGCGGCCTCTAGGACGTCTTCAAAATAATGCTCCGGTTTCGGGCGGTCCTTGCCTTTGGGCGGACTCTTCGTCGCAACATCAATGGCCTTCATCTTCCTCCAGAATGTTTTGACTCAGGCAAAAGCCATTCACGCACCCTCAATGCACGATGATCGCTTCACAGCATCGATACGCGGCACTGCATCAACAAGCCTCTGCGCCAAACCAAAATAGCTATTCGGAACAGGCTCGGTTGGCCACAACCAGATTATGACATCCTTCATGGCAGCGCCGGATATCCTATGAAGTTCGGCCCATTGGGACATCTGTTCATTGAGCAATAGAGGATGATTTGATGCGCCAAACTGCGACCAAAAAAGCTTCTCCATTGCATATCCATCTTGCGCTTGGTAATACTGCACCGCATCGGCAGAACTCTTCGGCAAGTCCAAGAACACGTCCGGAGAACTCCATACTTGGTTCAGTTGGGCATAGTTCGGGTCACTGAACTTAGTTTGCAGTAGAAAGGGTTTTCCAGCCGCAATCTCCCTCGCCTGTTGAACCTCCTCACGGGCTGCTCTGGATTCCAACCGCGCTGCTCTAGCCTCTTGTAAGGTCTTGTCCAGATCAGCCGTTAAGGCTTTACTCTCCTTCTCCAGAAATTCATAGCGGCCGGTAGCATTCTCCAGTTCAAGCGTCATAGTGGATATCTTCTCCTCATCTTGGCGCCGTGCAGCTTGTTCGGCTTTTAATTCAGCCGATGCCTTTTCGGAAGCAACATTACTATGATGGGCCTGCTCCTTGGCCCAGGCCAGCTCCGCTCGAAGAACTTCAACGGCGGCAGAACCATCTGCAGCCATGCATATTCCAGCATCTAAATCTCAGCATCATGCTTATACCACAAAAATGTATGAGGATTGCCCCAAATACATACCTTGCGACTCGTCAAGACGCATATTGATTAAAGCAAGATCATCCCCTGCCACATCAAGCTTCCATTACAAATCGGCAATTTCCATAGTCCGGGAAGCGGCCAAGGGGGAAGCAGCCTGTGTTCAAAGTTGATCAGGTTAGTCCTCAAACGATCCTTTTCGATCCTCCATTTTTCTCCCCAACAGAAGCCAACCCGAGTATCAGGGGCTACTACCTATACACAGGAGCATCTTTGCAAATGAAACATAGCTGAAAACATTATTTCACAAACCTCGAAGCCCTTCAGTAGGCTCATGAAGGCCTCATTTAATACGCTCTTCACAGACGAAATATTTTCAATCACTATACCCATCAATTTACGTTGTTCCCCCGAGACGGATGCTTTCCGCACCACGTCCCGCAACATATCCGGAGTCCTCGGGTCTCCGGAACCTGCTCCAAAAGCACAATCATCCTTTGAAGGAATCTGCTACCCGTCTTCAAAATCACTATCGGCTGTGAACCAGACAGTCTGGGGCCTTTGTTATCATTAGCCCCAGAATCCCGGATGGTCAGAGGTCCACCTTTGGGTACTACCTCTTCTGTCCCCTGGTCTAAAGGGACCCTCCGTGATGACACTTCAGAGTCATCCGTCTTATTAGACGAGGAGGTCGGAGGAGGCGTCTCGCTCTCCATCATCTCTGGGAGGAGACTCCCCGAAGAAGAGGATCGCCCAGAAAAATTATGTGCCGACCTGTATGTAACGCCCTCGATGCGGCTATAGCTCCCACGTGTTGAGGCACGACTTAGAGACATAACTACATTGAAAGCAATGTCGCAAGTTAGGCAATCATCACAACATCCCATGTAATATAAATAATAAAGGGGAGATACATAGTTGGCTTACACTCGCCACGTCACACAAAGTACATAAATAGCATTACAACATTCAAACACTCATGGCCCGACTACGGCGCCAAAATAAAAGATAACCCAACATGTGACACGGTCCTAATCACCCCCAACTGGGCACCACTACTGATCATCAGGGAAAGACACGTAGTATCGTTGAGAGTCCTCGTCGAACTCCCACTTGAGCTCAAGCGCATCACCTGGAGTGGAATCATCAGGCCCTGCATCTGGTTTGGAAGTAATCTGTGAGCCACAGGGACTCGGCAATCTCGCACCCTCGCAATCAAGACTATTTAAGCTTATAGGTAAGGCAAGGTAAAATATGTGGAGCTGCAGCAAGCGACTAGCATATATGGTGGCTAACCTGTTCGCAAAAGAGAGCGAGAAGAGGAGGCAAAGCGCGAATGAGAAACTAGAGGATAACCTGCGCAAGCATTACTCCAACACTGTGTTCACTTCTCGGACTCCGCCGAGAAGAGACCATCACGGTAACTCACACTGTTGATTCATTTTAATTAAGTTAAGGTTCAAGTTATCTACAACCGGACATTAACAAATTCCCAACTGCCAATAACCGCAGGCACGGCTTTCGAAAGTTCAAATCCCTGCAGGGGAGTCCCAACTTAGCCCATGACAAGCTCTCACGGTCAACGAAGGAATAGACCTCCTCCCGAGACGTTCCGATCAGACTCGGTATCTCGGTTCTTCAAGACACTCCGACAGGTTAAAACAGATCCGGCAACACCGCCTGAATGTGCCGAAAAATCCCGATAGGAGCTGCACATATCTCGTTCTCAGGGCACACTCAGATTGTCTAAACTTCCGGTAGGCCAGCCCAGAGTTGCCCCTGGTAGCCACCGGCGGCTGACGAGTTGGACCAACACTCAGAGGAGCACTGGCCCGGGGGGGTTTAAATAAGATGACCCTCGGGCTCCGGAAACCCAAGGGAAAAAGAGGCTAGGTGGAAAACGGTAAAACCAAGGTTGGGCATTGCTGGAAAAGCTTTAATCAAGGCGAACTATCAAGGGGTTCCCATTATAACCCAACCGCGTAAGGAACGCAACAATCCGGGAACATAACACCGATATGACGGAAACTAGGGTGGAAAGAGTGGAACAAAACACTAGGCGAGAGGCTGAGCCTTCCACCCTTTACCAAGTATATAGATGCATTAAGATAACAAGATAATATAATGATATCCCAACAAGTAAATAATGTTCCAACAAGGAACATTCTCCAATCTTCACTTGCAACTAGCAACGCTATAAGAGGGGCTGAGCAAAGCGGTAACATAGCCAATCAACAGTTTGCTAGGACATGGTGGGTTAGAGGCTGAACATGGCAATTTGGGAGGCATGATAGCAAGTGGTAGGCATCGTAGCATAGGCATAGCAAAAGAGCGAGCATCTAGCAAAGCAAAGATAGTAGTGATTTCGAGGGTATGATCATCTTGCCTGCAAAGTTGTCAGAGTTGACTGGATCCTCGAAAGCAAACTCAACGGGCTCCTCGTTAGCGAACTCATCTCCCGGCTCTACCCATACAAGACAAACAAGCAAACGGAACACAATCAACCACGTGCAAAGCTCAAACAATATGATGCAAGGATGGTATGCTATGCGGGATGCGATGCGGGATGCATATGCAAGATGTGACAAGGAATGCATGAACCTGGCCTCAACTTGGAAAACCAAGTGTGCCACTGGAAAGATGAGATGAAATCGCTTGAAAACGATATAAAGAACGCCGGAATCGGAGCTACGGTTCGGAAATGGCAAGCAATTCAAATATGACCACGTTCTGCGATTTACAGCAAGTAGCCATCTAAATGCAACAAGATGAACATGCTACAGCACTAAAACATGGCATAAAAATACATGGCAGGGATGCATTCATGGAGCTTAACAAAAGTCTAGCACTGAGCTACGGCCAATTCATCCATTAACAGGTTCAAACAAGCATGGCAAAAATGCATATGGTAAATAGATCTCAGACTTAGTGAAATTAACACTTGTCTGGAATTTCAGATCAGATAGCACACTTCGGAGCATGAAAACTATATGCTATAGGACCTGAACATGGCAAAGTAAAGCATGGCATGGAGCTACTCAAAGAGCTTAACAAAAGTCCCTTAGTGACCTTGAGCCAAAAGGGATCTGGAAATACAATTGCAAGCATGTAAACATGGCAAAAACATAATCAGATCACAGACTTAGTGAAAACTGGAGCATGCTAAAAACAGATATCAAGTAGGCATGTTTACGAGCTCGATGCACTCACTACAGAGCAAGTCATGACAATCTAAGCATACACCCATCAATAATACACAAAATGCAAGCTAGACATGGCAAGAACAATAACATAGCATGCACGGATCAACTACAACATCATCGGCAAAATCGCTAACAAGTAGACAATCTGCCCAGATTCACGAAATAGCAAAAGTAGAGCTCGATTGACTCAAGCTAGGGTGCTCCATAATTACAAACAAAGACATGGATGGATAGAGAACTACAAGATTAACAAAACACCCTTACTGATCATCCTCAAGAGGCACGGATCACTAGGAAACAACATGAACATATGGCCATATGAGATAAGCAGTCCAAAGACTTAGTGGAAATGCTACGTCCCTGAAATCTGCATTAGCAAATGCCTCACTTTGCAAGCTTGTGCTAGTCACCACACACATCACAAAAATACATGGGTTGCACCTCTGGAAAGATGGCAAAACCCTTAACAAAACACATGTAGAGCTCATGGGCATATCATGCACACATTAATCATGGCAAAAATGACAAATATCTAAATGGAGCAGCAGAACTGACAATTATCTCAAGTAGCACTCTTCTAACGGCATTTCGGGCATCGATATGAACTCAAATGAAAATGATGCAGTGAGATGAAATGATGTACTCTCTGAGGTGAACATTTTGATATGCTATATGCCCAAAACGAAGCTACGGATGCAAAGTTATAGCATGATGAACAGGAGCAAAAAATTAGGGTTTCAGGGGTAAAAGTCAACCCAGACGAGATCCAGATCTGGCGCGTTTCCCGAGGATGGCCGGAGTGAGTTCGCCGGAGTTTGCCGGTCGGAGTTGGGGAAGCTTGCCGGGAACTGCAAGGACGCCGGGACGGAGAGGCCGAAGCGGGGCGGCATCGGCGGCGGTGGTGGCGAAGGTTTTGGGCCAACTTGGAGGGGTGTTGGGCTGCAACACACACGAGGCCTTTTTGATCCCTCGGTTAACCGTTGGAGTATCAAACGAAGTCCAAATGGTACAGAACTTGACAGACGGTCTACCGGTAGTAAACCAAGGCCGCTTGGCAAGTCTCGGTCCAATCCGCAAATGTTTAATCCCCACACACGAAAGAAAGGTAGAAATGACCACCAGAGGAGAACGAAGCGCCGGAATGCAAAACGGACAACGGGGAAAATGCTCGAATGCATGAGATGAACACATATGCAAATGCAATGCACATGATTACATGATATGAGATGCATAACAACGACAACAACACACGGAGACAAAAACCCGAACCCGAGAAAACAAAATAACTTAAGGCCGGAAACGGCAAGAGTTGGATTACATATTGGGAAAGTCATATCCGGGGTGTTACAACACTCCACCACTACGAAAGGATCTTGTCCCGAGATCTAGGATTGAAAGAACGCCGGGTATTCAGAACGGAGGTGATCCTCGCGTTCCCAGGTAGCTTCACGGTCGGAATGGTGTGACCACTTGACTTTGAGGAATTTGATTGACTTGTTGCGAGTCTTGCGTTCAGTCTCTTCAAGAATAGCAACTGGGTGCTCACGATAAGAGAGATCTTCTTGGAGCTCAATGTCCTCGAAGTTGACGGTGCGGTCAGGAGTCTTGAAGCACTTTCAAAGCTGAGAGACATGG
Source organism: Triticum dicoccoides (assembly GCF_002162155.2). Taxonomy (NCBI): domain Eukaryota; kingdom Viridiplantae; phylum Streptophyta; class Magnoliopsida; order Poales; family Poaceae; genus Triticum; species Triticum dicoccoides. The sequence goes on along the minus strand of NC_041386.1, from coordinate 533,958,829 downwards.
AACACATCATGAACATTTGCAAAGTTTGAAGGAAGCTCGAGTTGATAGGCAAGATCGCCTCTCTTGCTGACAATCTTGAAAGGTCCCACGTATCTAGGGGCAAGCTTCCCTTTGATACCGAAGTGACGAGTACCTTTCATAGGAGAGACGCGGAGGTAAATATGATCTCCGACCTCAAAAGCCAAATTGCGGTGCTTACTATCATAGTAGCTCTTCTGATGGGATTGGGCTGCTTTGAGGTTATGTCGAATGACTTTGCACATTTCCTCTGCCTCTGTGATTAAGTCATTACCCAAAAGCTGACGTTTACCGGTTTCAGACCAGTTGAGAGGGGTACGGCACTTCCTGCCATACAGAATTTCAAATGGGGCCTTTCCCGGACTTGCTTGAAAACTGTTGTTGTAGGAGAATTCAGCATAAGGAAGACAATCCTCCCACTTCACGCCGAAGGAGATCACACAAGCCCTGAGCATATCTTTAAGAATCTGATTGACACGCTCGACTTGACCGCTAGTTTGAGGATGGAAAGCTGTGCTGAAGCGGATGTTGGTGCCCATGGCCTTCTGAAAAGAATCCCAAAACTTGGAGGTAAAGATGCTGCCACGGTCTGAAGAGATCACTTGAGGAATACCGTGCAGAGAGACAATTCAAGAGGTATAGAGTTCCACCAATTGAGCTGCAGTGATTGACTCTTTGATTGGCAGAAAGTGAGCCACTTTGGTGAGTTTGTCGATGACAATGAATATAGCATCATTGCCACGCTTGGACTTTGGAAACCCAGTCATGAAGTCCATTTCAATGTGGTCAAACTTCCATTCTGGAATGGCAAGAGGTTGGAGGAGACCCGCTGGCCTTTGGTGTTCTGCCTTCACTCTTCTGCAGACATCACACTCATTTACGAACTGAGCAATCTCGCGCTTCATTCGAGTCCACCAATAAGCCTGCTTGAGGTCCTGATACATCTTCGTGCTCCCAGGGTGGATGGAGAGGAGAGAATTGTGAGCCTCGTTCATGATCACTTTACGAAGTTCACCTTTGGGCATGTGAAAGTGCGTTATATCGACTAGAGGGGGGGTGAATAGGCGATTTTTATGAAAGTCTTCAGAACATGGGAGTTTTGAAGACAAACGATAAAATTAAACCTATTACCATGCAGCGGAAGGTAGGCTACACTAGGCAAACCATAGTCAAGTATTCAATGAAGTGAAAGCACAAAGACTAATAGCAGCTAGGTAGTAAGGATCAGGTAGGAAGATATTGTGAAGCCAAACAGAACACGCAGTCACTCAATGAAGACAAATGATAGAGCAAACATACAATGACTTCACAAGCAGTAACAGTAAGTAAAGTGAAGTGAAGATGAAACCAGTGACTCTTTGAAGACAATGATTTGTTGGACCAGTTCCAGTTGCTGTGACAACTGTACGTCTGGTTGGAGCGGCTAGGTATTTAAACCTTAGGACACACAGTCCCGGACACCCAGTCCTGAACACGCAGCTCAGGACACCCAGTCCTCACCATATTCTCCTTGAGCTAAGGTCACATAGACCTCACCCAATCACTCTGGTAAGTCTTCAAGGTAGAATCTCAAACCTTCACAGACTTCGTTCACCGGCAATCCACAATGTCTCTTGGATGCTCAGAACGCGACGCCTAACCGGCTGGAGGATGCACAGTCCTCAAGTGTAATAAGTCTTCAGATCACACAGACAAGAAGACTTAAGTGATTCCCAATTCTCTCTGGCTCAGGTGGTTAGGTCTTTATCCTCGCAAGGAATTCTCTCTCAAAGGCTTCGAGGTGGGTTGCTCTCAAATGACAAAAGCCGTACTCTCAATCTGAGCAGCCAACCGTTTATGGTTGTAGGGGGTGGGCTATTTATAGCCACTTGGCAACCCGACCTGATTTGTCCAAAATGACCCTGGGTCACTAAGGAACTGACACGTGTCCCAACGGTCAGATTTCAAACTCACATGACAACTTTACTTGGGCTACAAGCAAAGCTGACTTGTCCGACTCTGGACAAGATTCGCTCTCATAGTCTTCACTCGAAGACATAGGTTTTTGGTTTAGGCATCACTTAAGTCATTCTGACTGGTTCTCTTCGACCCTACTTAACAGTACGGTGGTTCCTATGACTCAACACGAAAAGAAAAACTACGAAAGATCTAAGTCTTCGAGCTCCATAGGCTTCATATCGTGTCTTCTCTTGTCATAGTCTTCAATGTGAATATCTTCATATACCACCTTTGACTTCAATGTCTTCATAAAGTTTTAGGGGTCATCTCTGGTAGTAAAACCGAATCAATGAGGGACTTCTACCTGTGTTATCCTGCAATTCTCACAAACACATTAGTCCCTCAACTAGGTTTGTCGTCAATACTCCAAAACCAACTAGGAGTGGCACTAGATGCACTTACAATCTCCCCCTTTTTGGTGATTGATGACAAACTAGTTGAAGTTTTCAACAGGGAATATATTCTGTGAAATTGTAAAGAATAAGGAATTGTCTTCATAAGTTGCAAGGGCTCCCCCTGAAGATGTGCATATGAGTTAATTTGCTTTTGGAATGCAAATGCACATGGAAGGTTGTACTTGTGGAAATCCACTTCAACTTATGATGACAATCCACTATGCATGTGAAGGTATATGAAGATAATGACATGCATAATGGAAAATGGACGTCTGCAGAATGAGCAAGTGCGGAATTTATCGTCGCACATGCGGAATTTATCTTTGCAAACCAAGGTAGCAAATAAGTAGCAGACGACCATCTAGTTTAAGTGTTACAACTCATAAGAACCAAATGTAGCAAAAAAGGAGTTGTAAGCACGAAGCAAAATATAAAGCACCCACCCATATGGACCCGCTTGAAGACTATCAATCTCATATGCTTCTCCCCCTTTAGTCAGTAATGACCAAAAAGATTTGAAGTCATAGAGCCTCTACTCGTTCCCATGAGGAGTAGGTGAAGTAGCAGGGTTGTTGGTGTTGTTTGGCGGTGCAGAAGAGCTTGGAGGTGCTGAAGGATATGGCGGTGAAGTAGCATCATCTTCTTCCCCAATAATTCTGGCAGTGACTGTGGCCGCAGAGGAAGAGAACTCAGAGTCTTCAGTAGACATGTCCACGTCAGGCAAGAAGATCCGATGGTTGCGGGCTGAGGGCTAATATGAGATGGCGGAGTGTTGCTTGATCAGCCGCATGACCCAAGGGGCGTAGAACTTCAAACAAAACAGATCAATGCCTGATGCAGCAAGTTGGCGTATGAAGAAGTCATGTGCATTGAAGCATTTGCCATGAAGTATATAGAAGACCAAAGTCTTCATGGCACCCTGAAGCTTGGCATTTGGAGAGTGCCCTTTGATAGGCCAGAGAGTGCGCCTGATGATGTGATAGATGGTTCTGGGCAGGTACTCAAGGTCTTCAATGAAGAACTCTGTGGGATAAGCAGCATCTTGAGGCAATGGCTTCATCATGCGGAGCATTTGGCTCATATTAGGTTCTGGTCGCTGAAAGATGCTCTCAGTAGCTTCAGCGTGCAACTGACAGCCTTGCTCGAAGAGATCGCCAGGAGTGGGCAGGCCAGTGAGCTCAATGATGTCAAATGCATTGGCTTCGTGATGAACGTTGCCAGTCATCCACTCCATGACCCAAGTCTTCGGATCTCTGCTATACCCTTTGATGTGAAGTGTGGCATAGAATTGTAGCAGCAGCTCTTCATTCCAATGCTCTTCATCAGTAACAAACTGCAGCAGACCCACTTGCTTGAAGCAATCCAACGCTTCTTCTAGACAGGGCAGACCAGCTATAGCTTCAATGTCAAGGCGCTTGTGTGGGAAGATGCAGCCTTGGTTGTAAAGAATGCAAGAGTAATAGCTTCGCTGAGGATAGCTCCAGAACCGACCAGATGATATCCTTTCCCTTGAGTAGGGGTTCCTGGAGCTATCGAAGAACGTGTTGCCTGCCCTGAAGCCATTGATGTTGAAGGAGCCAGGTGCTGATGCAGGACCTGGAAACCTTGGCAGTCTTGGGATTGGCTTCTGGACCTGAGGCCTGTGCTCAACATGATAGTTGAATTGGGGACCGGCAGCAGACGCAGGAACAGAAGTGGTGGGATCAGTGGCTTCGCTGTCTTCTAAAGCTTTTGCTGGGGAGGGCTCCACATTAGCTTCGTTGTTGGTTGTGGCAGCCTCAAGATTTGTATCCTCCACTTGACTAGCTGGAGGGTCGGTCACAGGCACGTTCTCCTGGAGAACTGCTTCTTGGTGGAGCAGGGGAGTGGGATCTTGTGGTACTTCTTCTTCTGCGGCTGATGCAGCCGGAATGTCTTCAGCAAAGACTTGAGGCCTTGGACCTTTGCGAAGCCTGCGGAACGCATTCGATGCCTGTGGTGATGGAGTGGGCTGGGCCTCATAGTCTTCTTCCTCTTGTGGGCGATCTGCCCATGAAGCATCCTGTGCAATTGGCGTCAGTGGACGTCCAATGCTGATGAGTTCATTGTTTTCTAACTGAGGAAGGACTGCAACATCTTCTACATTGTCATGATGACCAATGTCTTCAGCAGCGATGGGATCAGCTGCTGGAATGTCTTCAGCTTCAGGAGCCTCTGTGGAAGCAGGCTCATGAACTGTCAGTTGACGTTCTGCATCAGGATGAACCATAGAAATTGGTTCAACTATTAAGGGCTCTGTGGGAGCAGCCCGAGCTTTCTTAGTCTTTCTCTTTTTCTTGGTGGGGGCAGTAGGAGAGGCTTCAGAGTGTTTCCTCTTCTTGGCTTCAGCCTCAGCAGTTCTTGTCTTCTTGAGCTCTGAAGCTGTTGACCGGCTCTTTGGCTTCGAGCCAGTCATTCTTGTTGGGAAGACAATCGGAACTGCTTCTTGCCTTGGTGCATCAGATTCAGCCGTAGCAGGCTTCTTCTTGTTCTTTGCGGCCATCCTGGGGTCGATGCCAGGACGCCCAAGTGCCTTGCGCTTCTCAGCCTCATTATAGGCTTGCACACATCTGTCAGCCAGAGTCTTCATGCGCTCACGCGAACCCTGAGCTTCTGCACGCTTCTTCACAAAGGCTTCCTTGAGCTCGTGCATCATTGTCTTGAAGTTCTTCACTTCTTCCACGCTGAGCTTGGCCATATGCTTCTTGAACTGAGCTTTTTCATATTCAATGTTCTGCTTCAGCTCAACAATGCGCTGGGCAATAGCAAGTTCTGAAGCAATGGCGCCTTGGAAGGCGACACTGAGGCCAATGGGTAGCTGCAGATCTTCAAAGCTGATGTTTAGCGTGTCAAACCACTCGTCAATGAAGTTGTGGATGATGGTGACATCAAAGAGAGGCAGATCATTGAAGATTTCTGCTTCTTCTTTGCTCTTGATGACTTGCTCAAGAGCGTCATCTGCAAGATCTTCATCACTTGACAGATCAATGTTGTCGTTGCGCAGAATGGCAGCAGCTGTTAGCTCTTTGCCAGTGTGAGACAGAGGCATCTTGGCCTTCTAGGGCTTGGAGACGCGTGATAAATCTTCAGACTGCACACTGTCTTCAGGAGGTGCAGTTGCCAATGGCTTCGCCCTTGAGATTTTTGGTGAAGGGGCTGGCTTTGAAGCTTTTGGCTTCTTCAACTGCTTTGGCTTCGGCACTGCAGGCGCGTCATCAGACTCAGTGTCAGCCGCAGGCTCATTCACTGCAGTTCCTTGAACCAAGATGTAGGTGATGAGGCCTTCAAGGTTGGCATACGGATCGATGACATTGGGTTCTGCTTCTCGTGTGCCATCTGCCCTTGGTGCTGAGGGACCAGGGTTGAAGTCTAACCCAAATTTCTTCTTGTTCTGCTTCGCTGAGTTTTGGGCAAACTGGAAGTTGCGGTTGAACAGATTGTCGTCACGACACCAGAGTAGTGACGACGGATGTGCATCATCAGGCTGTGGCCCATGGACCATGCATGGATAGAAGCTTTGGGCAATAGCTTCATCTCTGGACCTAGGTAGAAGGTTCTTGTATAAGATGTCTCCCCACGGTCTTTTGATGGCACTTTTCTCAGCATACTCTTGGGTTGTGAAGCGGTATTTGAACCATTGTTCTGCCCAATAGCGTCGAATCCATTGGATTCGGGTTTTGCGCTGACTATAATCCTCTTCAGGATCTGTCTTATACATTTCTGCGAGTTCATCAGGCAAATCTCTGGATGTTCCGCCACGACGTTGTCTGCCCCCCTTCCTTGCTGCTTTCTCTGAAGCCATAAACTTTAACTTGAAAGGCTTCAAGACGTTCAAAGGCTTCAAAGGCTTTCTCTTGCTGGACCAACAGGAACTGGCTTCAGGAGAATTTATGTGATGCTGTAAGAATTCTGCAAATGAATGCAGACTATGAGAACCAAAGGATTCTCCCACGGACATGTACCTGTGACAGCATTAAGGTGCGAGGGAAGGGGAAGAGGTCATATGCATTCTCAGAAGATTTTGAAGATAAATCAGTCTAGAAGACATTGACCTCATCGTGCGAAGACATTCACTCATAGATAAGAAGTTGGTTCCAGATTTGTACGAACCCACAGATCAGTACAAGTGAGGAATCTAACTACTTTGTGAAGCATAAGTGAATATACTAGGCATGTTATGAGATGCAGTATGAGAGAGATCTAGCTTGTGTGAATAGAAACTGCTTGTGGTAGAAAGTGACAGATCAATAGGATCAACGGTGCTGTAAAAAGGGAGTTTTATTTACCACACTGAGAACTGCTAGACGGAGTGGGAGATGAGGCCGAGCAGTTCACTCTTCCGTGCCCTAACTTGGCGACGGAGGACACCTACGGCGACGGCGGAGAGGACGATGTCCGCGATCAGCGTGACGGCGTCGGAGAGGTTGCGGCAGTGAAGCACTTCGTCGCCGGCGTCGTCGAGAGCCAGGGTGGCGCTAGGGTTCGTGCGAGGGTGGAAGAAGAGATAATGACTGCTGTGAGTGTGTGTTTATAGGCACAGGGGCGGCACTGTGCTATTACACAGGTGCCCCTGGCGATTCGCATCTGAGGAGCACGTGGCCATTATGCGGAATTTCGGGGTTTGTTCCACGTCCCACGCACGCCTGGATTGTCGGGTGGTCGTTCCTACTTCTCCGGATTTCATGTGGAGGAATGAGCATTGAAAACGGACTTAATGGTTGTCTCTGTATCTTCTGCTGACAAGGACGCAGAGAAGACATTCGACAGTTTCAATAGAATGCATATGACTTGGAGAGATAGAGTTTGAGATAGAAAGCATAGAGAAGTTGGGGTCCGATCACATTCACTTAGTTCAAAAGATTCAACACGAAGACATAGCTATAAGTGAATGCTGTAGAGGACAGAACACTAGCATATATATATATATATATATATATATATA
>NC_041386.1:533931853-533951407 GCF_002162155.2 Triticum dicoccoides | reverse complement strand
CAACATAGTGAAGATAATCATGAAAATGTGTTGAGTTCGAAGCCAAACCAAATGTGAAGACATTGCAAGGTAATGCCATGAGTGAAACACTTCAAAATAGAACGTTTGGTGGTGGCGTTACACACCGTCTAGGAAGTATTAGACCCAGACACGGCGCACAATTATCGTGGCGCTCCGAAGTCAAATTCCACATTAATGTATTCACACTTAGAATGTATGTCTTCATTGATTGAAGATATACTTCACTTCGTGTGTTGCACATCTAAGTCATCAATATGCATAAGGGTTAGGATGTGTGCCTAATCACAGGACATTTGAGGATTCCAGGATATTTAGCTCACACGACTTGCAAAACCTCTTCTCATCCAAGGGCTTGGTGAAGATATCTGCTAATTGCTCTTCAGTGTTGACATGTATGATATCAATATCTTCCTTCACAACATGATCTCTGAGAAAGTGATGACGAATTTCATTGTGCTTTGTCTTCGAGTGCTGAACTGGGTTGTTAGCAATCTTGATGGTGCTTTCGTTGTCGCAGTAAAGTGGCACTTGCTTCAGTTGAATGCCATAGTCCTTGAGTGTTTGATTCATCCACAGAAGCTGAGCGCAGCAAGATCCAGCAGCAATGTATTCAGATTCAGCAGTGGAGAGAGATACACAGTTCTGCTTCTTTGAAGACCAACATACAAGTGATCGTCCCAGAAAGTGACATGTGCCTGATGTAGACTTGCGATCAACTTTGTCACCAGCATAATCAGCATCCGAGAATCCAACCAGATCAAACTCTGAGCCGTTTGGTTACCATAATCCTAGAGTTGGGGTGTGAGCCAAATATCGAAGAATTCGCTTCACAGCTAAGTGATGCGACTCCTTTTGTGCCGCTTGAAATCGAGCACACATGCAAACACTAAGCATGATAGCTGGCCTAGATGCACATAGATAAAGTAAAGAACCAATCATGGAGCGGTATACCTTTTGATCGAACTCTTTACCATTGTCGTCAGGACCCAGATGATGTTTGGCTGGCATTGGTATTGTGAAGCCTTTGCAGTCTTGCATACCGAACTTCTTCAGGCAATCTTTGAGATACTTCTCTTCAGATATGAAGATGCCATTGCATTGTTGTCGTATTTGAGGACCAAGGAAGAACTTCAGCTCCCCCATCATGGACATCTGATATTGCTCTTGCATCATATATCCAAACTCTTCACTGTACTTCTGATTGGTGCAGCCGAAGATAATGTCATCCACATATATTTGGCACACAAACAGTTCACCATCATATGTCTTCGTGAAAAGAGTGGGATCTAGGGAACCAGGTATGAATCCTTTGCTCTTCAGGAAGTATTTGAGTGTGTCATACCAGGCCCGAGGGGCTTGTTTGAGGCCATACAGTGCCTTGTTGAGCTTGTATACCATGTCAGGATGTTTTGGATGTTCAAAGCCAGGCGGTTGTGCAACATACACTTCTTCTTCAATCTTGCCATTGAGAAAGGCACTCTTCACATCCATTTAATACAAAAGTATGTTATGATGATTTGCATAGGCCAGCAGTATGCGTATGGCTTCAAGTCTAGCCATAGGAGCAAATGTTTCATCGAAGTCAATGCCTTCCACTTGAGTATATCCTTGAGCAATGAGACGAGCTATGTTTTTGACAACTTGACCATGCTCATCTTGCTTGTTGTGGTATATCCATTTGGTGCCTATTATATTGTGCTTCCGTGGATCAGGACGCTTAACCAGTTCCCATACATTATTCAGCTCAAACTGTTGAAGCTCTTCTTGCATAGCTTGAATCCATTCAGGTTCCATGAAGGCTTCTTCAACTTTCTTGGGTTCTGATATTGAGACGAATGCGAAGTGCCTACAGAAATTTGTTAGCTGGGTTGCCCTTGAACGAGTGAGTGGACCAGGTGCATTGATGCTATCAATTATTCTTTCAATCTGCACTTCATTGGCAACGCGAGGATGTACAGGGCGAAGACTTTGCTCTTGCCGTTCATTGTCGTTGTTGGAAGGAATGTCTTCAGGCTGAGCATTGTCTTCATGTTGATCAGGTGCTGAAATGATAAGTTCTTCTTCAGGATGAGCTTCAGAAGGTATAATTTCTCCAGTTCCCATTAGCTTGATTGATTCACTGGATGGAACTTCATCTAGCACACTTGGCAGCTGCTCTTTTTGTGAGCCGTTGGTCTCATCGAACCGCACATCCACTATTTCAACCACTTTGTAATGAAAGAGATTGAAGACTCTATAGGAGTGCGAATCCTTTCCATATCCAAGCATAAAACCCTCATGTGCTTTTGGTGCAAATTTTGAGGTGTGATGTGGGTCCTTGATCCAGCACGTTGCGCCAAATACTCTGAAGTAACTGACATTTGGCCTTTTGCCAGTAAGGAGCTCATAAGATGTCTTGTTCAGTAGCTTGTGAAGATAAACACGATTGATTGTATGACATGCAGTATCAATGGCTTCGGGCCAGAATTTTCTTGGGGTCTTGTATTCATCTAGCATCGTTCTGGCCATCTCAATTAGTGTTCTGTTCTTGCGTTCGACGACGCCATTCTGCTGTGGCGTGTACGGGGCTGAGAATTCATGTGTGATGCCCAAGGTATCAAGATATGTATCAAGGCCAGTGTTCTTGAATTCAGTGCCATTGTCACTTCTGATGTGCTTTATCTTGGCGCCAAAATTGTTCATAGCTCGATTGGCGAAGTGTCTGAAGACATCCTGCATTTCAGTCTTGTAAAGGATTATGTGCACCCAAGTATATCTAGAATAATCATCAACAATAACGAAGCCATAGAGGCAAGCAGTAGTAGTTAGAGTTGAGTAATGAGTGGGACCGAAAAGATCCATGTGAAGCAGTTCGAAGGGTTGAGATGTAGTCATGATTGTCTTCGAGGGATGTTTGGCCCTCGTCATCTTCCCTGCTTCACAGGCACCGCATAAGTGGTCTTTCTTGAACTTGATGCCCTCGAAGCCTATGACATGCTTCTTCTTCGCAAGGGTGTGGAGGTTCCTCATGCCAGCATGTCCAAGCCTCCGATGCCAAAGCCAGCATTCTGAAGCCTTTGCTAGAAGACATACTGCAAGCGGTGGCCCTGCTGAGAAATCTACCACGTACAAATCATCTTTTCGATACCCTTCAAACACTAGAGACTTGTCAGATTCCATTAGTACAAGGCAACGATATTTTCCAAACATAACGATCATGTTCAAATCGCAAAGCATTGAGACAGACATTAAGTTGAAGCCAAGGGATTTAGCAAGCATGACTTTATCCATGTGTTGATCCCTTGAGATTGCAACTCTACCTAGACCCAATACCTTGCTTTTACCAGTGTCAGCAAATGTGATGTGGCTCTTGTCGGATGGACGTAAGGTTGAGTCCATAAGAAGACTTCTTTTGCCAGTCATGTGATTTGTACACCCACTGTCAATAATCCATTCTGAAGACGCTGGTGTCGTACCCTACAGTGCAGTTAGGGGGATAGGCTTCACCAAGAGCATTGTGAAGAAAAAACATTTGACGAACCAGTGGGTTATGAAAGCTTAGATCCAGGTTAGGACTAATAGGGAGAGTAGCAAGCGATTCAGGTACGAAGTACATAGTAAGACCATTTGGGCATTTGATCTTGCGCCCTACAAGATGTTTAAGGTCCCCAGCAATAGCGTCAGACGATTTTGGTTTTCTGCTGGAGACCTTTCTCTGCAAAAGAGAGTTAAGCCTTCTTAACCACCCACATCTTCAAGGGTGGCTTAGAAGCAATAAGTCTAAGTGCAGCATCTGAGAATTTTGGCTTTGAAGCCTTAGCAAACAGTCTTGCAGGCGGACAATAGTACTCATAAGAATAAGCAGAATAGTTCTTGGTCTTATGAACATGGAGGTTTGATGAACCGCTCTCATATTCATATGCCTGAGTATGGTTTCCCTGCAAAACATTTGCGTTAGTGCGACTCAGGTGAGTCCTCTGTTTGTATGAAGCCTTTGGACTGTATGAAGCCTTTGGTCTGAGGTTTGTCTTCTTCAAGTGAGGTGTCATGAAGACATTCACAGGAAGATTTTCCAAACACTTTTTCGGAACCCAGATCTTCTTCATAGGCGGTCCATTTCTGCAGTTAGTACCAATGACCCTGGCAAACACTTCACCATTCTGATTCTTAAACAGTATATAGTTTGCATTAAAGGATTCATCAATGATAATGGGGTTAGCACAAGTGAAGCCAGTTAGATTGGATGGATCTGCTGAAGGTTCCTTTGCAGCAACCCACATGGTTTTGGGGTATTGCTCAGGTTTCCAGTAAGAGCCATCTGCATTCATTTTCCTTACGAACCCAACACCCTCTTTCCTAGGGTTTCGGTTCAGAATCTGCTTTTTGAGGACATCACATAGTGTCTGATGCCCTTGAAGACTTTTGTACATCCCTGTTTCAAGCAATGTCTTCAACCTAGCATTCTCATCGGCAATAGCGGTGGTATCCTCAGCATAGGGGTTAGTTACCGCATCAACAGTTGAAGATTTTGCAACAGCAGTAGCAGTAGAACATTCAGCAGCAGAAGTAGCATTATCATGCTCAATGCATTTAAGACATGGTGGTTCGAATCCTTCCTGAGCGGGACTGATCTGTTTGGCGCGAAGTGACTCATTTTCAGTTTGAAGATCTTCATGAACCGCTCTCAATTTCTCAAGATCTTGCTTCCTTTGAAGATAATCATAGGAAAGCTTTTCATGAGTTGTTGAGAGAGTTTCATGACGACTTTCAAGTTCCTGATACTTAATGTGAAGATTTTTTATGTCTTCAATTAAGGATTCAGATCGAGTCATTTCAGCACCTAACAGATCATCGCTTCTATCTAACAGTTTTTGAATATGTTCCATAGCTTTCTGTTGTTCAGTTGCAATTTTAGCAAGTGTTTTGTAGCTAGGTTTTGAACCACAATCAGAGTCATCGTCACTAGATGTTTGATAGTGAGTAGTGCGTGTGTTTACCTTGGCACCGCGCGCCATGAAGCAGTAGGTAGAAGTGGAGTAGTCCTTGTCATTTGCATCGGTGTCGGTGATGAAGTCATTGTCTTCAGTGTTGAAGATGGACTTGGCAACGTATGCTGTAGCCAGACTTGCGACGCCTGAGTCGGATTCCTCCTCAGACTCCACCTCCGCCTCCTCAGAAGCAGACTCCTCCTCTGAATCCATTTCCTTGCCAACAAACGCACGTGCCTTGCCAGATGAGCTCTTCTTGTGTGATGAAGACTTTGAGGAAGACTTGGAAGGAGACTTTGAGTATTTCTTCTTCTTCTTCTTGTCGTCAGAGTCATATTCTTTGCTCTTCTTCTTCTTTTTGTTCTCATTGTCCCACTGTGGACACTCAGAGATGAAGTGGCCAAGTTTCTTGCACTTGTGACATGTTTTCTTCTTGTAGTCATGAGCAGGAGCTTCATCATTCCTTGAACTTGATCGGGAAGACTTTCTGAAGCCTTTCTTCTTGGTGAATTTTTGGAACTTCTTGACAAGCATAGCAAGTTCCCTTCCAATGTCTTCAGGGTCATCAGAACTGCTGTCAGATTCTTCTTCAGATGAGGAGACAGCTTTTGCCTTCAAGGCACGAGTTCGCCCATAGTTCGGACTGTAGATCTCTCTTTTCTCCGAAAGCTAAAACTCATGTGTGTTGAGCCTCTCAAGTATGTCAGACGGATCGAGTGTCTTGAAATCAGGACGTTCTTGAATCATCAGGGCCAGGATGTCAAACGAACTATCAAGTGATCTTAGCAGCGTCTTGACGATTTCGTGTTTGGTAATCTCAGTGGCTCCGAGGGCTTGAAGCTCATTTGTGATGTCAGTGAGTCGGTCAAATGTGTGCTGGACATTCTCATTGTCATTTCGCTTGAAGCGGTTGAAGAGGTTGCGAAGGACATTGATTCTCTGATCTCTCTGGGTTGAGATGCCTTCATTGACCTTGGAGAGCCAGTCGCAGACCAGCTTGGATGTCTTCAAAGCACTCACACGGCCATACTGTCCTTTGGTCAGATGACCACAGATGATATTCTTGGCAGTAGAGTCCAGTTGAACGAATTTCTTGACATCAGCAGCAGTGACACCTTCTCCAGCCTTGGGAACACCGTTCTCGATGACATACCATAGGTCGACGTCAATGGCTTCAAGATGCATACACATCTTATTCTTCCAGTAGGGATATTCAGTTCCATCCAAGACGGGGCACGCAGCGGAGACTTTAATTATCCCTGCAGTCGACATAGCTAAAACTCCAGGTGGTTAAACCGAATCACACAGAACAAGGGAGCACCTTGCTTTGATACCAATTGAAAGTGCGTTATATCGACTAGAGGGGGGGTGAATAGGCGATTTTTATGAAAGTCTTCAGAACATGGGAGTTTTGAAGACAAACGATAAAATTAAACCTATTACCATGCAGCGGAAGGTAGGCTACACTAGGCAAACCATAGTCAAGTATTCAATGAAGTGAAAGCACAAAGACTAATAGCAGCTAGGTAGTAAGGATCAGGTAGGAAGATATTGTGAAGCCAAATAGAACACACAGTCACTCAGTGAAGACAAATGATAGAGCAAACATAAAATGATTTCACAAGGAGTAACAGTAAGTAAAGTGAAGTGAAGATGAAACCAGTGACTCTTTGAAGACAATGATTTGTTGGACCAGTTCCAGTTGCTGTGACAACTGTACGTCTGGTTGGAGCGGCTAGGTATTTAAACCTTAGGACACACAGTCCCGGACACCCAGTCCTGAACATGCAGCTCAGGACACCCAGTCCTCACCGTATTCTCCTTGAGCTAAGGTCACATAGACCTCACCCAATCACTCTGGTAAGTCTTCAAGGTAGACTCCCAAACCTTCACAAACTTCGTTCACCGGCAATCCACAATGTCTCTTGGATGCTCAGAACGCGACGCCTAACCGGCTGGAGGATGCACAGTCCTCAAGTGTAATAAGTCTTCAGATCACACAAACAAGAAGACTTAAGTGATTCCCAATTCTCTCTGGCTCGGGTGGTTAGGTCTTTATCCTCGCAAGGAATTCTCTCTCAAAGGCTTCGAGGTGGGTTGCTCTCAAATGACAAAAGCCGTACTCTCAATCTGAGCAGCCAACCGTTTATGGTTGTAGGGGGTGGGCTATTTATAGCCACTTGGCAACCCGACCTGATTTGTCCGAAATGACCCTGGGTTACTAAGGAACTGACACGTGTCCCAACGGTCAGATTTCAAACTCACATGGCAACTTTACTTGGGCTACAAGCAAAGCTGACCTGTCCAACTCTGGACAAGATTCGCTCTCATAGTCTTCACTCGAAGACATAGGTTTTTGGTTTAGGCATCACTTAAGTCATTCTGACTGGTTCTCTTCGACCCCACTTAACAGTACGGTGGTTCCTATGACTCAACACAAAAAGAAAAACTACGAAAGATCTAAGTCTTCGAGCTCCATAGGCTTCATATCGTGTCTTCTCTTGTCATAGTCTTCAATGTGAATATCTTCATATACCACCTTTGACTTCAATGTCTTCATAAAGTTTTAGGGGTCATCTCTGGTAGTAAAACCGAATCAATGAGGGACTTCTACCTGTGTTATCCTGCAATTCTCACAAACACATTAGTCCCTCAACTAGGTTTGTCGTCAATACTCCAAAACCAACTAGGGGTGGCACTAGATGCACTTACAGCATGGCAATACGATCCTCGAAGAAGAGAGTATCCTTGTCATCAAGGCAGTAGCACTTGTACTTGGGTTGACTCTTGGCAATCCCAATCTTCACCTTCTTCACCATAGCATCAAGAAGCTGAGCTTGGTGAATCTGGTCTTCTAAGGTAGGAGAGACTTGAAGGTTGGCGAGGAAACCTTGAGGAACAACTTGCAAATTAAGTTTGCGGAAAGCTTCACAAAGCTCAGGTTGATAAGGCTTGAGAATCAGACTGTTGCAATAAGCCTTTTTGCTCAATGCGTCAGCAATCACATTGGCCTTGCCTGGAGTATACTCGATACTCGGATTATACTCTTGAATCATTTTGACCCATCGAGTTTGCCTGAGGTTGAGATTAGGCTGAGTGAAAATGTACTTGAGACTCTTGTGGTCAGTGAAAATGTCCACTTTTCTTCCCAATAAGAGATGTCTCCAAGTCAAAAGAGCATGCACAACTGCCTCCAACTCGAGGTCATGAGTGGGGTAGTTCTTCTCATTAGGCTTCAACTGGCAAGAGGTATAAGCAACAACTTTCTTCTCTTGCATCAATACTGTGCCAAGACCTTGGAGAGAGGCATCACAAAAGACCTCGTACGGCTTGGATTCATCAGGCGGAGTCAGAACTAGAGCAGTGATCAATTTCTCTTTCAAAGTGTTGAAAGCAATGTCACACTCCGGAGACCAAACATACTTGACGTGCTTCTGGAGAAGATTTGAGAGAGGCTTCACGATCTTAGAAAAGTTTTCAATGAATCTTCGACAGTAGCTTGCAAGACCGAGGAAGCTACGGAGTTGCTTCACGTTCTGAGGAGGTTCCCAATTCACAATTGCAGACACCTTCTCAGGATTCATCGCAATGCCCTTGGCAGAGATGATATGACCAAGATAAAGAACCTCATCGAGCCAAAATTTGCACTTGGAGAACTTGGCGTAGAACTTGTGTTCTCTGAGCTTATCGAGCACCAAACGCAAGTGCTTGGCATGATCTTCCTTGTTCTTCGAGAAAAACCAGGATGTCGTCGAGATAGACCAAAACGAAGTCATTGGTGTAGGCGTTGAAGATGAAGTTCATCATGCGAGAGAACGTCGGAGGAGCATTGACGAGGCCAAAAGACATGACAGTGTACTCATATGAACCATAGCTTGTCCTGAAAGCCGTCTTGGGAATATCTTGCTCGCGGATTCAAATCTGATGATAACCCATACGGAGATCAAGCTTGGAGAATACTTGGGCACCTTTGAGTTGTTCGAACAGCTCGTTGATGTTGGGAAGTGGGCATTTGTTCTTGATGGTCTTCTTGTTCAATGGACGGTAATCAACACAAAGTCGGTCTGTTCCATCCTTCTTCTTCACAAAAAGAACACCACAACCCCACGAAGAAGAACTAGGCCGGATGAGACCCATTCTCTCTTGAATATCGAGTTGCTTCTTCAGCTCCTTCAACTCTTCAGGTCCGAGCTTGTAAGGACGCTTGCACACAGGTTCTGTGCCAGGCTCAAGATCGATGACGAATTCAATTGGCCGGTGCGGAGGCATTCCTGGAAGCTCTTCTGGAAAGACGTCTTGATATTCGCAAACGACTGGAATTTGCGAGATAGCATCCAGTTCACCCTTCTCATTGAGGGAAAACAGACGGATTGTATTATCACGAGTGGCAAAGACAATTACATCCTCAAACGAATGAGTCAATTGAATCTGCCTGGCTGCACAATCAAGCTGAGCCTTGTTCTTAGAAAGCCAATCCATTCCGAGAATAAGATCAATATCCGAGTTACCAAGGATCATTGGAGAAGCCAGAAACTTGAAATCACCCATCGAGATAGAAATATCCGGAACCTCGTAGTTAGCGAGCAAACATCTACCTGGAGACACAACTGCTAACGGTTTATGCATGACTTGAGAAAACCAACCATGCTTAGATGCAAAAGGTCTCGAGATAAAACAATGCGATGCACCAGTGTCAAAAAGAACTTTTGCGGGAACATCGTTAACAGGAAGGTTACCCATGATGACATATGATGAATCCTCTGCCTGAGCTGCATTCACCATATTGACCTTGGCGTACTTGGGGTTATGCTTGACCACATCTGTACTTGCCGATCTCACAGGAGGAGGAGGAGGGAGACGCCTCTGATTCAAGCATTTGTTGGCATAGTGACCCTTCTGTTGGCACTTGTTGCACGTGACCTCTGAAAGCGGACGGTGATACGGAGCACTCGATCTTGGAGCTTGAGACGAAGTCTTGTTCTGAAAGCCAGGGTTGGGTGGGTGGGAAGATCCACTGCCACCTTTGCTCTTCTGCTGATACGGCTGACGGAACGGAGGAGGAGGAAGCCAAAACTTCTGCTGCTTGGCCACTTGAGTAGAGGAAGAAGGAGTAGCATCTCTGACTCGCTTCTTGGAAGCATCACACCTCAGTTGAGCGGCCTCTTGCTTCAGTGCCATGTTGTAGAAATCATCGTATCTCAAGGGCTCGAAGAGAACAAGAGCTAGCTGAATTTCTTCTCTGAGACCACCCCTGAACTGGTATATCATGCTCTTCTCATCAAGGACGTCTTGCTTGGCAAAGCGGGCGAGCTTCTGAAACAACTTGTTGTAGTCATAGACAGACAAAGAGCCTTGCTTCAGGTTGCGGAATTCCTCACGCTTGCTTTCAACCACGCTCTGAGGGATATGGTGAGCTCTGAGATCTTGATAGAATTCATCCCAGGTAATAACACGTCCGCCTCTGGAATCCTTGTACTGCTGGAACCATTCTGCAGCTTAATCTTTGAGTTGGAAGGAAGCGAACTTGACGAAGTCCTCAGGCCTGACGTTACTGCACTCGAAATGCTTGCACAGATCCATGAGCCAATCGTCAGCATCAGTTGCCTTAACACAATTGTTGAAAGTCTTTGGCCCATTAGCAAGGAATTGGTTGAGTGTAGCAAAGTGATTCGGATTGTTGCCTTGGTTTCCTTGGTTGCCTTGATTGCGCTCTTGGAGAATTTGCATGATCAACTGTGTGTTTGCATTGGTTGCGGCCATCACAGCTTGCCATGCCTCCGGAGGAGGTGGAGGTGGTGGCAGATCTTGATTCTAATTCTGATTGGTGCTCTTAGCGGGAGCCATCCTGAAGAGGTTGACCACCGTTAGCACATAGACAGATAAATATTGAAGCTGAATCCAATGGAATGAAAATTACAACATATGGTCTTCACATCCGAACAAAATGAACGAATGCATTCCTCTTGAAATGGTCACATGTCCATAAATTGAGAAGCCACTTAGAATTCAGGTAGAGAAATAAATCAACAAGGTACGGATCAAGAATGAATACTCGGTAAGAAATCCCAATCTCAAACCAAATATCCGTGGAAGAAGAACTAGAGCTACAAGAATTCCCACCTATGAAACTCCCGAACCTTTCCGGTTATGCAATCAGGTGTTGGGGATACAGGGGAAGCATAATACCTCACCCAAATCTAGCAAATCCTACATCCAGCTATATCCATCCTTCAATACATAACCGAGAAAAACTTCAGAAACCATCTACCTCAACCTTCGAAAAGCATCCGTTATACAAGTTATGGCGATACTCCCGAACTCCCGCCCCAGTACTGGGTGGCGTCGAGGTTATCTCACCAATGAACTGCATAAAAGAGATTTTCGATGTCGGCGTACTAGACTCAGGTATTCCAGAACTGCAACGATAAAATTATGACGACAACACCTCAGAGCTTAACTCCCCGGGACACTTCCACAAAACCCCTGACAGGAGGCACCAAGACAATGTTCTCGTCATAAAACCATCGGAATGATTCCAAGATACCCGCGTGATCCTAATTTTTTTTTGTGAAATTTGAGAAGAGAAGAGTCAAAACTCTACGTCAGGATGCCTTACCAGAGCGATGAGGAGACTGGGAAGTAAAAAGAATTCCTAACTCTCCGATATATAATTCCTAAATGACTCAAAACATTTTTCTAGACACAACTCGGCTGCTAAAACAATCAAGCAATGGGGCTCCTAAGGTCGGGGAAGGCTCTGATTACCAACTTGTAATGCCCTCGATGCGGCTATAGCTCCCACATGTCGAGGCACGACTTAGAGACATAACCGCATTGAAAGCAATATCGCAAGTTAGGCAATCATCACAACATCCCATGTAATATAAATAATAAAGGGGAGATACATAGTTGGCTTACACTCGCCACGTCACACAAAGTACGTAAATAGCATTACAACATTCAAACACTCATGGCCCGACTACGGCGCCAAAATAAAAGATAACCCAACATGCGACACGCCCCCGATCACCCCCAACTGGGCACCACTACTGATCATCAGGGAAAGACATGTAGTATCGTTGAGAGTCCTCGTCGAACTCCCACTTGAGCTCAAGCGCGTCACCTGGAGCGGAATCATCAGGCCCTGCATCTGGTTTGGAAGTAATCTGTGAGCCAAAGGGACTCAGCAATCTCGCACCCTCGCGATCAAGACTATTTAAGCTTATAGGTAAGGCAAGGTAAAATATGTGCAGCTGCAGCAAGCAACTAGCATATATGGTGGCTAACCTGTTCGCAAAAGAGAGCGAGAAGAGGAGGCAAAGCGCGAACGAGAAAGTAGAGGATAACCTGCGCAAGCATTACTCCAACACCGTGTTCACTTCCCGGACTCCGCCGAGAAGAGACCATCATGGTAACTCACACTGTTGATTCATTTTAATTAAGTTAAGGTTCAAGTTATCTACAACCAGACATTAACAAATTCCCATCTGCCCATAACCGCGGGCACGGCTTTTGAAAGTTCAAATCCCTGCAGTGGAGTCCCAACTTAGCCCATGACAAGCTCTCACGGTCAATGAAGGAATAGACCTCCTCCCGAGACGTTCCGATCAGACTCGGTATCTCGGTTCTTCAAGACACTCCGACAGGTTAAAACAAATCCAGCAACACCGCCCGAATGTGCCGACAAATCCCGATAGGAGCTGCACATATCTCGTTCTTAGGGCACACTCAGATTGTCTAAACTTCCGGTAGGCTAGCCCAGAGTTTCCCCTGGTAGCCACCGGTGGCTGACAAGTTGGACCAACACTCAAAGGAGCACTGGCCCGGGGGGTTTAAATAAGATGACCCTCGGGCTCCGGAAACCCAAGGGAAAAAGAGGCTAGGTGGCAAATGGTAAAACCAAGGTTGGGCATTGCTGGAAAAGCTTTAATCAAGAAGAACTATCAAGGGGTTCTCATTATAACCCAACCACGTAAGGAACGCAACAATCCGGGAACATAACACCGATATGACGGAAACTAGGGTGGCAAGAGTGGAACAAAACACTAGGTGATAGGCCGAGCCCTCCACCCTTTACCAAGTATATAGATGCATTAAGATAACAAGATAATATAATGATATCCCAACAAGTAAATAATGTTCCAACAAGGAACGGTCTCCAATCTTCACCTGCAACTAGCAACGCTATAAGAGGGGCTGAGCAAAGCGGTAACATAGCCAATCAACGGTTTGCTAGGACATGGTGGGTTAGAGGCTGAACATGGCAATTAGGAAGGCATGATAGCAAGTGGTAGGCATCGTAGCATAGGCATGGCAAAAGAGCGAGCATCTAGCAAAGAAAAGATAGTAGTGATTTCGAGGGTATGATCATCTTGCCTGCAAAGTTGTCAGAGTTGACTGGATCCTTGAAAGAAAACTCAACGGGCTCCTCGTTAGCGAACTCGTCTCCCGGATCTACCCAAACAAGGCAAACAAGCAAACGGAACACAATCAACCACGTGCAAAGCTTAAACAATATGATGCAAGGATGGTATGCTACGCGGGATGCGATGCGGGATGCATATGCAAGATGTGACAAGGAATGCATGAACCTGGCCTCAACTTGGAAAACCAAGTTTGCCACTGGAAAGATGATATTAAATCGCTTGAAAACGATATAAAGAACGCCGGAATCGGAGCTACGGTTTGGAAATGGCAAGCAATTCAAATATGACCACGTTCTGCGATTTACAGCAAGTAGCCATCTAAATGCAACAACATGAACATGCTACAGCACTAAAACATGGCATAAAAATACATGGCAGGGATGCATTCACGGAGCTTAACAAAAGTCTAGCACTGAGCTACGGCCAATTCATCCATTAACAGGTTCAAACAAGCATGGCAAAAATGCATTTGACAAATAGATCTCAGACTTAGTGAAATTAACACTTGTCTGGAATTTCAGATCAGATAGCACACTTCGGAGCATGAAAACTATATGCTACAGGACCTGAACATGGCAAAGTAAAGCATGGCATGGAGCTACTCAAAGAGCTTAACAAAAGTCCCTTAGTGACCTTGAGCCAAAAGGGATTAGAAAATACAATTGCAAGCATGTAAACATGGCAAAAACATAATCAGATCACATACTTAGTGAAAACTGGAGCATGCTGAAAATAGATATCAAGTAGGCATGTTTACGAGCTCGATGCACTCACTACAGAGCAAGTCATGACAATCTAAGCATACACCCATCAAGAATACACAAAATTCAAGCTGGACATGGCAAGAACAATAACATAGCATGCACGGATCAACTACAACATCATCGGCAAAATCGCTAACAAGTAGACAATCTGCCCAGATTCACGAAATAGTAAAAGTAGAGCTCGATTGACTCAAGCTAGGGTGCTCCATAACTACAAACAAAGACATGGATGGATAGAGCACTACAGTATTAACAAAACACCCTTACTGATCATCCTCAAAAGAGGCACGGATCACTAGGAAACAACATGAACATATGGCCATATGAGATAAACAGTCCAAAGACTTAGTGGAAATACTAAGTCCCTGAAATCAGCATTAGCAAATGCCTCACTTTGCAAGCTTGTGCTAGTCACCAAACACATCACAAAAATACATGGGTTGCACCTCTGGAAAGATGGCAAAACCCTTAACAAAACACATGTAGAGCTCATGGGCATATCATGCACACATTAATCATGGCAAAAATGACAAATATCTAAATGGAGCAGCGGAACTGACAATTATCTCAAGTAGCACTCTTCTAACGGCATTTCTGGCATCAAGATGAACTCAAATGAAAATGATGCAATGAGATGAAATGATGTGCTCTCTGAGACGAACATTTTGATATGCTATATGCCCAAAATGGTGTTATGGATGGAAAGTTATAGCATGATGAACAGGAGCAAAAAATTAGGGTTTTGGGGGTAAAAGTCAACCCAGACGAGATCCAGATCTGGATCTGGCGCGTTTCCCAAGGATGGCCGGAGTGAGTTCGCTGGAGTTTGCCGGCCGGAGTTGGGGAAGCTCGCCGGGAACTGCGAGGACGCCAGGACGGAGAGGCCAAACTGGGCGGCGTCGGCGGCGGTGGTGGCGGAGGTCGCCGGGCGGCTCGGCGCCGGCGGGAGAGCGGGGCGCCGGTGAGGAGACGGGCGACGTGCGGCGGCGCGGTGCGCAGGTCCTCCCGCGGGTGAGCGGCGCGCGGAGACGGGCCGTGGGGGCCGGCCTCGGGCCCTGGCGGGCCTGGCGGCACGGGACGGCGATGTGGGGCGGCGGGGCGCCACGTGGCTGGTGAAGACTGGTCGGCGGCGGTGGGCGGACGTGTCCGGCCCGATTCGGACACGTCCGGTGGCAAGGGGAGCAGTTTTTTTAGGGTTAGAGAGAGGGGATCCGAGATTTGGAAAGGGGGGGTATATATAGACATAGGGGGAGCTAGGAGAGTCCAAATGAGGTGCGGTTTTCGGCCACGCGATCGTGATCGAACGCTCTAGATGATGGAGAGGGTTTTGGTGGGTTTTGGGCCAACTTGGAGGGGTGTTGGGCTGCAACACACACGAGGCCTTTTCGGTCCCTCGGTTAACTGTTGGAGTATCAAACGAAGTCCAAATGGTACGAAACTTGACAGGCGGTCTACCGGTAGTAAACCAAGGCCGCTTCGCAAGTCTCGGTCCAATACGGAAATGTTTAATCCCCACACACGAAAGAAAGGTAGAAATGACCACCGGAGGAGAACGAAGCGCCGGAATGCAAAACGGACAATGGGGAAATGCTCGAATGCATAAGATGAACACGTATGCAAATGCAATGCACATGATGACATGATATGAGATGCATGACAACGACAACAACACACGGAGACAAAAACCCGAACCCGAGAAAACAAAATAACTTAAGGCCGGAAACGGCAAGAGTTGGATTACATATTGGGAAAGTCATATCCGGGGTGTTACACTGTAAAAATGTATAAATACATTACGTGTATCTTCGGTAACAATAATGGAGCGGGACGCTATCAAAGTACTCCGGATTCTCTTACGGTTTGGCTGAGGGCTCATCCCCCTGTTGGAGCTGCTCAACGGCATCACTTTCCAAACCCAAGCTGATCGACGATGGCATCTTGCCCTTCTTGGAAGACCGCCCCTCCCAATCTTTGGAGGCGGCCCTTTTTCTCCTGTTTGGAGAAGGGACACTGGGTCCTTTTCCGCCTCCGTCTTCGGGCGAGGAAAGGTCGATTTCTCCGGACTCAGTGTCTGACTTACCTCCGGAACCAAGGTCATCTTGGGTCTTTTCGCCCTCCCCTACTGGTGCCTGGTATGGCACCGAGGCCAGCATCCTTGTTAACACAGGATTAGCTGAGTCTTCAGGAAGGGGAGTCGGACACCTAATCCGTTCCACCTTCTTTATCTAGCCCTGAAAAAGAATGATACTGTTGGTATCTTGCCACTTGGTATCTGACTATAAGGTATTCGGTAAACGGGTACTTACCAGGGTATCCGGATGGTCACAGTCTAGGCCGACATCTTCGGTGGTGTCCGGCCATTGCCTTCGTTTCCTGAAGAATAATCTCCACATTCCTTCGTGCGTTGTGCCGAAGAAGTGCTGAAGAGTCTCCGGCCCTTCTGGATAGAACTCCCATAGGCGGAGAGGCCGTCACTGGCACGGCAGGGTCCGATGAACTAGCATTACTTGAACGATGTTGGCTACGTCGATGTCCCTCTCAATGAGGCTTCGGATGCGACTTTGTAGAGTTCGCACATCATTCGTTGATCCCCAATCCAGCCCCTTGTTAATCCAGGATGCAAGCTGAATTGGGGGGCTGGAACAGAATGCGGGCGCGGTTGCCCACTTGGAGCTGCGGGGCTCGGTGATATAGAACCACCCCTGCTGTCACAGATCGGAAGATTTGGTGAAGGATCCTTTCAGCCAAACGGTGCTAGCAAGCTTGCTCACTATAGCACCGCTGCACTCGGCCTGCTCCCCCTCTACCACTTGTGG
The DNA here is from genome assembly GCF_002162155.2 of Triticum dicoccoides. Taxonomy (NCBI): domain Eukaryota; kingdom Viridiplantae; phylum Streptophyta; class Magnoliopsida; order Poales; family Poaceae; genus Triticum; species Triticum dicoccoides. Next base: position 533,934,413 of record NC_041386.1, on the reverse strand, counting down.
CTTCACATCAAAGGTCTTGAGCCACAAGCCGAAGTGCGGAGGAGTTCGGAGGAGGGCTTCGCACATGACGATAAACACCGAGATAAGAAGAATAGAGTCCGGGGCCAAGTCGTGGAAGTCTAGCCCGTGATAGAACATGAGCCCTCGGATGAAGGGGTTAAGTGCAAACCCCAACCCGCGGAGGAAGTGAGACACGAACACGACCCTCTCGCCGGATCTGGGGGTGGGAATAACCTGCCCCTCGGCAGGAAGCTGATGATGGATTTCAGCGGTCAGGTACCTCGCCGCTCGAAGCTTTGCAATGTCTTCCTCCACAACAGAAGAAGCTACCCACCGGCCTTGACGGCTAGATCCAGACATGATTGGGGCTGGTGGCGACCGAAACCCGGGTGCTGGAACTCAGGGTACCAGGGGTTGAGAAAGAGGCAAGCGTGGAATAAAAAGACGGGTCTGTACCCCTATATAAAGGCTGCCAATATCAAATGTCTCCTCTTGGGCCTCAAAAACTTGCTTGTTTCCAAGGAGTTGTACCCAAGCGACTGTTGGGTTACCCACGTCTGGGTTGATAGGAATCCCTTAAAAGAGAGGCACGATCTCCGCTTGGATAAGACGTGCCAATAAGGCCACGTCTTGGCACATGGGGCGACGGGCCGGCTAAAACGGTTCGCAAGTAGTGGCCGGGCAGGCGTGGTGTCATTTTACCAAAAAGAGGTCGGTGGGTTGGACCTGTGAAATATTATGTCCTCTGCGGTTGTGCATACAAATCCGGATACAATCATTACATCTGAAGATCAACTAGGAGTTCGGAAGGGGAAACCCGCCTTGCAATGCCGAAGACAACCTGTGCGCTGGACTCCTCGTCATTGAAGCCAGGTTCAGGGGCTACTGAGGGAGTCCTGGACTAAGGGTCCTCGGGCGTCCGGCCTGTTATCCATGGGCCGGACTGATGGGCAGTGAAGACATGAAGGCCGAAGACTGTACCTGTGTCCGGATTGGACTCTCCTTGCATGGAAGGCAAGCTTGTCAACCGAATATGAAGATTCCTTCTTATGTAACCGACTCTATGTTACCCTAGATCCCCCCCCCCCGGTGTCTATATAAACTGGAGGGGTTAGTCCAAAAAGGATATACACATTACAGTAGTCATACAGGCTAGGCTTCTAGGATTTAGCCATTACGATCTCGTGGTAGATCAACTATTGTAATACTCATATTCATCAAGATCAATCAAGCAAGAATTAGGGTATTACCTCCATAGAGAGGGACCGATCGATCCGCCGTCTCCTGTTACCATCGATCCTAGACGCACAGTTCGGGACCCCCTACCCGAGGTCCGCCGGTTTTGACACCGACACTCCTCTCCCTGGCCGGCCGCCTCCTCCCCTTTCTCCTTTATATACGGGGGCAGGGGCACCCTATAGACACAACAATTGATCATTGATCTCTTAGCCGTGTGCGGTGCCCCCTCTACCATAATCCACCTCGATCATATCGTAGCGGAGCTTAGGCGAAGCCCTGCGTCTGTAGCATCATCATCACCGTCATCACGCCGTCGTGCTAACGGAACTCTCCCGTGAAGCTCTACTGGATCGGAGCTCGCGGGACGTCATCGAGTTGAACGTGTGCAGAACTCGGAGGTGCCGTGCGTTTGATACTTGGATCAGTCGGATCGTTTAGATGTACGACTACATTAACTGTGTTGTGCTAACGCTTCCGCATTCGGTCTATGAGGGTACATAGACACACTCTCCCCTCTCATTGCTATGCATCACCATGATCCTGTGTGTGCATAGGAATTTTTTTGAAATTACTACGTTCCCCAACAAGGTGACCAGGAGCGGTCGTCATGGTCTCGAATCCAGCAAAGATCAAATCTCCACGGACGTCCGCGACATAGTTCAAGCTCCCAAATCTGACCTGATGGCTAGGGGCGTAGCTATCGATCTGCTCCAAATGGTCAAACGAGTTAACCCGTAGTGCGAAGCCGCCAAATACGAAAATCTGTCTGGGGAGGAAGGTTTCTCCTTAGAGAGCGTCATTGTTGACGATTGAAGGGGCCATCGAACCTTTTGAGGACAGCGCAGCAGAACTATCAATGAAAGCACCAATGTCGGTGTCAAAACCGGCGGATCTTGGGTAGGGGGTCCCGAACTGTGCGTCTAAGGTCAATGGTAACAGGAGACAGGGGACACGATGTTTACCCAGGTTCGGGCCCTCTCTAAGGAGGTAATACCCTATGTCCTGCTTGATTGATCTTGATGAATATGAGTATTACAAGAGTTGATCTACCATGAGATCGTAATGACTAAACCCTAAAAGTCTAGTCTGGCTATGATAATGAATATCCCTCCCCCCTCCAGACTAAGTCCTCCGATTTATATAGACACCGGGAGGATCTAGGGTCACACAAGGTCGGTTGCAAAGAAAGGAATCTACATATTTGGTCACCAAGCTTGCCTTCCACGCCAAGGAGAGTCCCATCCGGACACGGGTCCAGTCTTCGGTGTTCGTGTTCTTCACAGCCCATCAGTCCGGCCCATGGCTAACAGGCCGGACGCCC
>NC_041386.1:533858229-533931400 GCF_002162155.2 Triticum dicoccoides | reverse complement strand
CCGACTAACCCAAAAGTCGATTCAGTCGACTGAAGTGTAGCTAAATCGGAGCAGCATCGCAAGCAAGAGCAAGAGCGAGAGCAGCAGCGCGAGCAAGAGCAAGAGCAAGAGCAGACAAGGTAGGGGACCAAGAGCAAGAGCAGAGCAGCAGCGCGAGCGAGAGCTAAAGCAGCAGCAGCCCCTACTGATGTGGACGCCGCCGCCAAGGGAGCAACACCGTGGAGGACGTGGCCGGCGACACCGCCGTGGATGGAGTCGTGCCGTGTCGGCTCGGGACTAAGCGCCGGCAGCACCATGAGATCGAATCAAGAAGAAAATGCGGTGATTAGTGTACAACCTCTTTGGTGGCGTCGATTAGGCCGCAGCTTCATCCAAGGAAACGGTGATGATGATGCTCTTCCGGTGGTGTAGGTGAAGACGGTGGTGTGGGAATGGAGGTGGCGCAAAGTACGAGGGGAACATCGGGGCAGCTCCTTGGAGGTGGAGGCCGGGGTGGCTGAACCGGAAGGATGACCAGATCGATGATGGATCCTCATCAGGTACGGTGGATGAGGGACGTCGAGGTGTTGTTGTGGACAATGTCGTCAGGGAAGAGGCTTCTGCTGGGTGGCGGACGGAGGAGGGTGTGGGGCTTCGCGGGTTTTCCCGGCCTCGGTGTACGAATGGGTGGGCGGATGGGATGGGAGTGGGGAACCATGGCTTAGGGACGCGCTTGTCTGAAATGTGGGGTAAGTTACGAAAGTACCCCCACCAATTTGAGGCGGTTCTTTCGGTTCAGGGGTATCACGGGCATTTCACGTGTCGGGATTTCACAGGAGGTGAGAGTTTTCGCGCGCATTGTAATTTTGGAATAACAAGGCACGGGTTGAGATGGAGGGAGTTGTCGGAGCACAACGAGACAAAGATTTATCTTAAATATTTCGGGGTAACAAGGCACAGGTTGAAGAGGCGGGAGTTTCGCAGCATGATAGACAGAGACGCTAGCATGAAATTTCGGCATAACAAGGCGCGGCTTGAAATTTCGGGAGAACAAGCTTAATGTGTACCCAAAAAAGACAATTTAGACTAGTATGATATACTACGTACAATGTGTTTAACACGCACCACACACACAGACACCATTTAGACTAGTAAGGTACACGTGCATTGCACGCATGAGATTTGGCAGCCAAATTATGAATAAATACCACATTATAGCATGTAAGCTTTGAGTCATATATGCATGATGTAGATGTTCGTTTAATTCTTATAGTTCATTTCATTCAAAATCATCTAGTTTTATAAGAAAGCTAATCTATTTTAAGATTCATGGAATTGTGCACTGTAAGGTATAAAGTAAAAACAAATCATGTAGAAAAACATCTAGGCAATTCTGATATGGAAGATTCTAGAACAAAGAAGAAGTTCTTGTGTTTTGAGGTTTGTGCATTATGCTTAAGTTCAACCATAGAGTCTTCTAGATTGTACATGTGGCATAATCTGGTGGAATCTAGATGATATCCAACGGCCAGTAGTGCCCAAATTTGCCAGCTCTGCACCATCGGATTCAGATCATCCAACGACCATCTTTCAAAGTTAAAGTTATCCGCACACTATATAAAAAATATAAAATATAATATATATATATATATATATAGGCGTATAGATATAGATATGTGATGCAAAAGCCACCCATCATCTCCAATTAGAATAGTGTGTCCATCCACGGATGCAATGTGGCCAAACGATGTCTGCCATCGGTATCTCAAATTCAAACCAATCTGACCTTGTTGAATGTGTATACATTACAGCATGCTCATTTCCAAACCACACCGCGCAGATCTCCGCTATATTCATGCATGCATGGGTTTCAAACATCATCATCTCTTATTCAAATATTTGAATTCAACTTTACATTGATTATGACCTCACCTAGTCTTTTACACCCACACATTGGTCTTCTCTTTATAATTGTACCACTAACTTTCTCTCGTGCATGCATGCACACACACTACCAGTCGGCATTATCCATCGCACACAAGTAATATTTTTCTTCAGGTCGGTCTCCCATGAAGGCACACACACACACACACATCCCCCTCTCCATCATATCGGGCATTCTTTATCTCTCACGTGCGTGCGCAAAGATCGATTTTCCTCTATGTGTGTGTGTGTGTGTGTAGCTAGGTCTTTCATAGTTTTCCACATAAACCGATCAATCTATATATCTAGTAAGGTCTCCCTCTTTCCCACGTCCACATAGATCAATCTATACCTCTCTATATAGGATTACATATATAGCTAATACACCCACATTAATTATATATCCAATGCCCCCCTTTCATCATCCATGCCTTCCACTTCATCTCTCAGACACGCACACAATGGCAAAGACAGGGGGCAGCAAGGGCCCTGCCCCCCCCCCCCTAACATCACTATATATCGAGGCTAATAAAAATGTGATCATTAGACAAATGCTGGTAAAAATGGTTTAAGTTGATGAATTGGCCCTCCTCGTAAAGGATTAGCAATGCTTGGCCCCCTAGCTCATGGGACATTTTTCATGGCTCCGCCACTGCGCAACAGCGCATGTTCTCGCCCCCTCTCTCTAAATATCGATCTCGCAGTTGTGCACTCCTTCATAGTCTCCCTCCACTCGGCCCCTCGCACCATCTTCTAGCCCCCCACCGGATTTTGTCACATGTACAATCTAGCAGACTCCATGGTTGGACTTAAGCATAATGCACAAATCTCAAAACAACAGTGGTTCTCCTTTGTTCTAGAATCTTCCGTATCATAGCTGCCCAAACTTTTTTTCTAGTTGAATTGCCATTATTTTTTTTACTTTATGGTTTACAACACACAATTCCATGAATCATAAAATAGATTAAGGGCTTATTTGATTCAAAGGATTCTCAAAGGAATTTTGGAGGATTCTAATCCTTAGGAATTTTCCTATCTTGGTTGTTTGATTCGTAGGATTGTAAACCATAGGAATTTTTCCATATGATTCATTTGCACTAGATTTCATAGGAAACATCCCATCCACTCAAACCTCTTTGAAAGAATTCTGCGTTTTTGCTATGCACAATCAAACACTCGTACAATCATGTAGGATTCAAGACGACATTCCACTCTAATCCCATGTTCTTCCTATTCCTGCGTTTTGGAAATCCTACGAATCAAAGAGGCCCTAGGTTTTTTTATAAAAACTAATTGATTTTGAATGAGATGAACTATAAGAATTAAACGAAGGTATACATCAGGCATATAAGACTCAGAGCTTACATGCTATAGTGTGGTATTTATTCATAATTTGGTTGCAAAATCTGACGCGTGCAATGCACGTGTACCTTACTAGTACTTCGAGTATGTGCAAAACACAATGGCACGCTACAAAGTGTCTCTCTTACAGTTCATGAAGCCACATGGCACATGTGGAGGCGTTGTCGCGACATCCTTGTGTGGATTGATCACAGTGACGTGCTGCTGGTTCCAGAAGAATGTACTCATCCTCCCTGAGCCACACTGGCGGTACATGCACGAAGCGAAGATGTGCACGCACGCCACGCACGCACTCATTCCCTCGCACACACACACGTGGGTACACGGGCGGACGCAATTTTGTACCAAGATCCACCCCATGTGATAATTTGACACATGTAAAGTCCTTCACTTCATTAATGGTCAATTAATACAGCGCATGCAAATTGAGTGGACATGAGGGCGGAAGAAAGACATTACTACTCCACTGCGCATACGAGTAGTTAAATAATGGGTTGCTAGTAGTACTTCCATTGGTCTCCTTTGTATTTTGTGCCAATTTTTTACAGTAACATAATATTTACGCATCTGAGGAGTGTAGTCTACTCGAAATTTATGTTCCACTAAACTCATCGGGAGCCGTTTCGGGCCTCGAAACCAAAACCCATCAATTTATCTTTACCTTGTTCCCATCACATTCGAAAGTACTAGTGCTACAATTAAGTGCAAGCCTGTTCACACCTACTAGTACGTACCAAACCTGAACGTGTTCCCACTATGCAGGTATTAGTACTAGTGCTAGTACTTAGGTTATAAAAAGGGGAACTGCCTAACCGAAAATTACTCTACCTTTCCTCCTCATAAGTGCTTCTTCTTCATCCGTCCTTGCCATGTCCGGACGCAGAGCTCTAGGTCGAGAACTACTCGTAACAAGGGAGCGGCAACCAAGGCTGCGGAAAAAAAAGAGGGCTCGCCGCCACGCAGAGACCTCAAAAGATCTCTCACGGGATGGCGATGGCTCCCAGGAGCGCCCTAGCCGCGAAGGCGAACATGCCGAGCTGGCGGCGCTGGAGTCGTTATCCCTCGATGGCATGCCTGATCAACTCAATAAGCACCTCAATAAGCAGAAGGAGTTCATCCATGGCTTGGTGGAGCTGCTGAAGGAGAGCCTCGACGACATGCTCGCTGAGCTCAATAAGCAGGGGGAGTTGACCACCGGCTTGGTGATGCTGCTGAAGACGAGCATTGCCTCGGAGAAGAAGGCGGCCGGTAAAATCCTGCAACTTCAGGAGGATAAGGCGAAGCTCTGCCATGAGCTCGACCTGCTGAAGGAGAAGAACGCCGGCTGGAAGAAGCTGCATGAGAGTAGTAGTTCCTCGATGAAGATGTTGCAGGCCCTCGTCATGGAACAGAAGGAGGAGTTGGCAAAGCTCCACATCGAGCACCCGGCTGCTGTCAAGGTACGTAATGCGGCCGTGGAACAGATGATGAAGGCTCGCGTCAAGAAATCCCATGTCATGGACAGAATGAAGAAGATGACGGACGAGATGTGCAAGGATATGGAGGTCGTGGAGGCGATGAAGAAGCAGTTACGACTCCGCGGCGAATTAGATCATTTGGGGTGATAATCTTCCTTCTCCTTTTGCTCATGTGTTTCTTCTTTTGCTTCGGTGTTTCGCCGCACGTGTCACGTTCTCTGTGAGGCATGAATAGAACAATGCTAACAATGAGATGACTAGCAAATTAGATCATTTTTATTGCCATATGGCACTAGGCTGCCGTGTTTCGTGCTCCTCTGTCATACTAGTACTACTCCAGTGGAAAACTTGAGTATACCGCATGGTTCTTTGCTCCTCCTTAGGTCGTCGGCACATTTATACGAGAAGTCAAATCACAAGGCCCCACCTTCCAGCAGTAATGAGTCGTCAAATCACAAAGGCCCTCGCCTCTCGTGAAAAGGACCAAGCTAGACTGCTGAGGGAGTCCTGGATTAGGGGGTCCTCGGACTGCCGGACTATATACTTTGGCCGGACTGTTGGACTATGAAGAACCAAGATTGAAGACTTCGTCCCGTGTCCGGGTGGGACTCTCCTTTGCGTGGAAGGCAAGTTTGGCAATTCGTACATGTAGATCTCCTCCCTTGTAACCGACTCTGTGTAACCCTAGCCCCCTCTGGAGTCTATATAAACCGGAGGGTTTAGTCCGTAGACAACAAAAATCATAATCATAGGCTAGCTCTAGGGTTTAGCCTCTACGATCTCGTGGTAGGTCAACTCTTGTAATACTCATATCATCAAGATCAATCAAGCAGGAAGTAGGGTATTACCTCCATCGAGAGGGCCCGAACCTGGGTAAACATTGTGTCCCCTGCCTCCTGTTACCATCCGCCTTAGACGCACGGTTTGGGACCCCCTACATGAGATCCGCCGGTTTTGACACCGACAACTGCCCCGCCCTCTAGCCTTTTAAAAAATGTATACATTTGTACAGTAGTAGTATCGATGGATTGCGCCATGGAGAAAAACTAACAAGATGAAATTAAGGAAAAAAGGTGGTACATATAGAGAGTGCTCGTCGCCAAATTATGCATATACTATATGACACTACCCACTATGAAGGTACTAGTAACATAGACTAGTAACTAGTCTATGTTACACTCCACTATGACCAGCCAAAGTTGAGGCGCGGATACCAACAAGGGCCTGGTTGTGTCTATACTTGGACAACTCACCCGACTGCATGCGCACCAGGCAGACGAAGCTCGTGTCATGTTGGTGCCATGTGCGGCCCGCACATTAACCAAAACCTAGCGCCTCCATCTTAGCCTCCACGTTTTAAACTTCTCAATCTTAAGGCCAAGGAGCAACGTGAAACCTATGATAGAGCCAATCGGATGGTTGAGAACACTACAATTCGTAGCTACAGATGCGTGTGTGAGAGAGGACGAGTGCGTGCGTGCACCTCTTCTCATAGTACAAGTGTATGTGGGTGGCATCGACCTAGGGGCGGTGATGGTGTGTGCGAGAAGTCCAAAGAGATAGGTGTAATGCGTCTGAAAAAAAGACTAGTCTATAGCTCGCCGCGAGGCTATTCCTGTCGAACGCCAAGCGTAAGATATGTATCTGACGGTACCAGTTTTTTCACGTACACAGCAGTAGAAAAAGAACTAGTACCATGGCATATGCTACACCACGGCCGAGAAAACGTGCCGACGTTACGCCATCCGGGAATAGTGTCGCACTTCGAAACTAGAACCGTCAATAAATTTTGAGCGTGTATCGTCACATTCCAAATTACTACTACTACCACGCTATATTTAATTGCAAACCTGTTCACACCAATCACAACCTAAACGGTTTCCCACTTAGGAGCGTATTAGTAGTACTCGGTTATAAATAGTACTATGCTAAGATGACTGCACATTCCTCCTCAACTCCTCATCCACAAAAAACAATCAAGTCAATCAAGCCATAGCCAGCGTGAGTTCTAGGTCGAGAGATTTCCACCAGGGAGAGGTGAGCATGGAAGACGAAGCACGAGAGATGTCCCGCCTCGTCGCGAGAGCAGCCGACATGTCCAGCCGCGCAGCAGTAGCAGCACAGAGGTCCCGCCGCGTTGCCGAAGCAGCACGGAGGTCCCGCCGCGCCGTCGATGTAGCAGACTGGTCTGGCCACGCCGCGGAAGCAGCAGAGATGTCCCGCCACGCCGCTGAATCAGCAAAGAGGTCCCGCTGCGTCGTGGCGGCCTGGGAAAATTTCTCGCGGGCAAGCGAGGACTCTTACAGGCGCATGCATGCGATGGTCCATAGCTAGATGGATCAGATCTCCGGCTGTGCGAGGTTGCGGGACGAGGCTATCAGCGTCATCCGGCAACTAGGGGAGGGCAATGCGAAGCTCTGGCGCGAGCACGACCTGCTGAGGGCAAAGATCGCGGAAGGGCGAAGCGGGAGGAGACCGCTGCCTTGTTGCAGAGGACGGGCGTCATGATCAAGAAACTTATGGACGAGAATGCCATGCTCCGCATCGAGCGCAACAGGCCGGTGGAGGAATCCATGGATGCTACCAAGCAGCGTATTAAGGACATGAAACTGATGAAAGAGATCATGGCCCACTGCGAGAACTAGTTTCCGCAACCTGCAACGCATAAAGCAAGTAGAGATCAGCGAGCCAGATCGTTGTATGTGTCTTCCTTCTTCTTTTGCCCTTGTGTATTTCGGTCATAGCCGCATCTGGCTTTTTTAATTATCTTCCTAATTATGTAAGACAATTATTATCCACTCTCTTCGTCCTTATATATATTCATCGGTCTTGCCATAAGTCGCAGTAAATGCTATATAGGTCCATCGGATCTTACATCAAGATCCGTGCAAAATTTTCTTTTTAGATTTTCTTTTTTCTCTTTAAATCTCGGTCAAGTGAGACGTTGCCATGCCATTAAATAGAGGCTCGGGCGCCATTAATGGAGACCTTGGGAGAGAGGTGGACGGCAGATGAAGGTCAAAGGGCTCGCACGCCTCCCGTACTCAAATAGCTACCCTGCACGGCGCCTCCTAGCTAATAAAAAAGGGGACACGTGGTGGCACGTAAATGGTAAATAGAATGCCCACGGTTTCAATAATACTTGTGTTTCCGATTGTAACGTGGCAGCACTTATTCCAAAATGACTTTGTTGATTGTTAATGTGTGCACCTTCGCAAATCGGACAGCAAAATTACCACAGCATGTTGGTGCCATGTCATGACACCAAGAAAAGTTTCATGATTTTCATGCGTGTTTCGGATTTATAGGAATTAAAACACCAAGTTTCTCAATGTTTCCAGCCGAGCCATGACGCCCAGATGTTTGAATTTCATTCCCATTTCTGGCATGGGACCTAGAAATTTACCCGAGGACACACATGTGATTTTTCAACCAGCCTTGGTGCACTAGAGCATGTGCTTGTATTTAAAATTTGAATTATGCACACAAAGGTGACACGTTCCCTCTCAGAACCACGAGCCTTCTTGAGAGAAGCTCCGGTTTGCAAGAAACTTATACCAAAACTTGTTTCTATTCTGCAAATTTTTTTACCACGGCATGGTAGTACCATGACATGACACCATGCCAAGTTTCATGATTTTCAGGCGTGTTTTGGATTTACAAGAATTTTAAAACCAAGCTTCTCAATGTTCTCGGCCGAACCACGATGCCCAGATGTTTGAATTTCATTCCCATTTCTTGCATGGGACCTAGAAATTCACCCGAGGACACACATGTGATTTTTCAATCAACTTTGGTGCACGGAGCATGTGCTTGTAGTTCAAATTTGAATTATGCACATTAAATGACCAGAAACTCAAGTAATGTATAAAAAAGGCCAAATGAACCCGGAATAATTCCAAAATTTAATAGGGCACTCATATAGTTCTATGTTGCCTCTGTAAAGAAAATCCGGGGGAGGCAGCATATATTGTTTCACACACAAAGGTATAAAGAAATAAAGAAATTAGCATACCTATTTAATTCTTGGGTTCTTATTATTTATGCCACTAGTTGTGTATCACTACTTAGTTTTGCCATTAGAAGTTACAACTACCCAAAAAATGCCATCGATCTGTGAGATGCCTGCTCAAAAATGCAATTAGATATCTAAAAAATGCCATCGTTAAGTTAGATGTTTGCTCAGAAATGCCATTAGACATTGTTATTTTCACATAAAACTCGTTGACCATGTTACATGACAAAAATAAGCCGATTCTCACAATGATAAGTTAATGGTTTCCAGCACAACACACCCCTCAAATAAAACTAATCACCCTGGAATTCTTTGACAAAACTAAGCACCCTGAAATTCTTTGACAACTAAACTGCTGGCTATATGATGTTGGCCATATATATTGTACGTATATAATGTGAAGAAACGAGTGGTAGTACTATACCAACTAAAAGATTAAACGTACGAAATATAACAAGAAGAAACATAACATAGTTCTGCTGGGGGCTCAGCACAACACACCCCTCAAATAAAACTAAGCACACCTGAAATTAAACTAAGCAACTAATTTGGTAGACACTACATTAGAACCACCATGAGCAACGACACTGCCACCTTACTCGGACTCCTCATCCATGTCCTCGACTTCATCCGTGTCCTTCTTCCTCTTGGCCGTTACTTCTTTGCTTGAACCTCACACTTGGCTCTTGCTCTTCATCCAACACTTGTAGATATTGAAACAAAGGTAGCCATCCATTGTAGCGTAGTGGATGTGGTCTATATCTAGTACATTCCACTCCCATGCATGATGAAACTTGAACGGAGGTTTCTTCAGTGTGCCGTAAGAAGGATGAACCATGGCTCCTGCCAGGGTCAGCATTGAAGGCTGATCATGGAAGGGCACCAACCCTTTCTTCTGGAGGTCGAAGGGGTTGCCTACAATGAGGCTTATCCGATCCAGGACATCCCTATCGTTCCGAAAGTCTACAGTAATGAATTTGACTTGGACATCCTTGAGGAAATTCTTAAAATCCTGGCACTCAACGTCGGCATGGCATATGTGGTAGACCAAGCATAAGTCATGCACGCAAATCTGGATCACGGCAGGCTTCTTCTTCTCTGCCTCCTTTAGATTCTTCTCGCTTCCCAGGACTGTGGTGTACTCAACATCTAGCCCAGCGACCCACTCATCATTTGAGTTTTCGAACATGCGTTTGAAGCGAGTAAGGTATTCTTTCACCTTTGCGGAAGAACGGGTGTAGATGATGTAGAACTCATTGTCGGTGATGGTTCTAACCTTGTACTCACCGCCGATCATGGAGATTTGGGACGCCATGGATTTGGGAGGAGGGTTAGGATTAGTGGAACTGCTGTAATGTGAAAGGGCGGGACGACTAGGAGTGGTTTATCGATTGTAAAAATGTTGAGTGGGGGCGCGTGCGAATGGCAGGGTAGTGGCTTGCTTGGTAGATAAATGGATTCATGCACAGTACTATGGGGACCCAATTAGATGTCATGTCTACTCGACGCCCAATTAAATGGCTTTCGATGTCATGTCAAGCGTCGGGAAAATTACAGGTGATACGAAGCTTTCCATTCTCCCATGATACAGGCTTCCGAGAGCCCTTGGATATGAGATCGAACGGTTGCATGGCGTGATTCTAGACCTATGGGTGAATATCCTAGTCTGGAGGGTTATTCTGCAAATTCTTAGCAACTTAGCAAGCGACCTTTCGATCTCAGATCCAAGGGCTGCCAGCAGCCCGTATCATGGTCGCGCCTACCACGACCGTCGCCTCGCTCGCGCGGTCACGCCCTTGGAGATTTAACATGGTGCTTTAGGCTATCTGATGTTGGCATGTCATACATAGTCATCACTTAGTCACTCATACAACAAGGTTAGCTATAAGGTTGGCTATAAGAGTATTTTTTGTTTACTTCTCGCTATCTCTTTCTTCGTAGTACTTATTTCATTTGCCAAGGAGTGACCTCTTCCAATGAAATGGTGCTTAGATGAAGTGTTATGGGCATTAAATGGCTTAGCAACTCAAGTCCCCAATGCATAGGTGCTTAGTTTTTTGTTGCTAAGTTTGCTTCATCTAGGTACACACACTTATCACCGTTTCTTCCTGGGGTCACCAAACTAGTCTCTCTCTTCTTAATTAACTTGCCACATCAGACTTTCTGCCTATGTGGCAGGCTTAGCACTTGTAGGATCAAGTACAATAGTGGGCTATAAGCCCGCTTTACAAGGCATTTTTGCATATATGGGGGAAAGAGGCAAGGAAAAAGTGGAGGAGTGGGCTCTCAAGCAAGAGCCAGCCTCTACATGGTGGAGCATCGGGAGAGGCACCTGTATGGAGGTGGTCAGGAATCGGTAGACTCACGCCGGTCGTAGCGTCGTAGTTAAAATGATAATGGCAAGTCAAATCACCGGGCCCCACCTGTCCAGCAGTAACTCACTGTCAAATCACACAGCCCTACGTTTGCAGCAGCCTACTCCCTCATGTTCTCGCATCTCTCTCGAACCGACTAGGTGGAACTGCCCCGCCTACCGCGCGGGAAAAGCCCCACCCACGACTTTTAAATAGTACAGTATACTAATTTTGTATCCGCAAAGCCTCAAGAAAATGGCGGTACACATGTACGGAGTATACAGCACGCCCGTTGCGTTCGCGTCGCACCCCAGACGGTCGGTCTGGCACGCCCCTCTCCGAATGGAACGCGCGTCATATTGCATTTGCACACACATGTGGGACCGCAATTCAGAACCGACCATAGGCACACTCCCCGGCCCCGCAAGTCAGGTGAGTTAATAGAAGAGAGAGACAAGCGGTAGTACTACTAGAGAAGTGTTGTAGGAGTACATACGTTGGTACCTGGACGATCCCTGCAAGACACGGAAGATCAGTTCGTCCATGCATGTGACCAGACTCCAGTAGACACGCCTGGATTGGCTATCGTCTACATATCGTGCGGGCTGTGTTGTACATGGTTGTAGTTCTGGTGAGAAATCTAAAAAAAGGTTTCTTGTCATCTCGCAAAATTAGGTGACATGTGCTTCGGATCACTACGAGGGTTAAACAGCGACAAGTGAGTTGGGCTAGTCATTGGGGGCACATGCACGAAGACTACTCGGCTGCCATCTAGGTCAAGCCGGCTATGTTAATTAGGACATCTATTGATGGACCCCTTTTCTATGAGTTTATCTTTAATTTGAGCTTTGATCCTCGTCTAGTTTGTCCGCCGGGATTCATCTTGTCTCCTTTGGGCAGTGAGGTTATGATTTCTTGTCATGTGGCATTTTTTGTGTTATATGTTATAATCTAGTGCTTCCGATCGAAATGACGACAACTGCGCCTCTGGGGCACGTGCATGAAGACATCTCGACAGTCATTGCCAAGGTCAAGCTGGCTCCGGCCGGTAGACAAAAGAAAACTAGTACTCCACTATATAGGCATGAGCCTCCGTGCTTGCTTGCTAGTGTTGCTCTCTTCACACTGTCTCGTCCTCTCTAGATCTAAACACGACAGCGGTGGCCACACTCTCCCTCTCTCTCTCTACTCACCGCTGGTCACAGATCCAGCCGGATCCTCTCCGCCGGGGAAGGTGAGAAGGTGCAACATTCACGCGGTCGTCCTCAGCGACGGCTGAGGGAGTCCTGGACTAAGGGGTCCTCGGGCGTCCATCCTGTTATCCATGGGCCAGACTGATGGGTTGTGAAGACGTGAAGGCCGAAGACTGCACCGTGTCCGGATTGACTCTACTTGGCGTGGAAGGCAAGCTTGGCGACCGAAGATTCCTTCTTATGTAACCGACTCCATGTAAACCCTAGATCCCCTCGGTGTCTATATAAATCGAAGGGTATAGTCCGGAAAGGACAACACATATACTCATTACCATATTCATAGACTAGACTTCTAGGGTTTAGCCATTACGATCTTGTGGTAGATCAACTCTTGTAATACTCATATTCATCAAGATCAATCAAGCAGGAAGTAGGGTATTATCTCCATAGAGAGGGCCCGAACCTGGGTAAACATCATGTCCCCGGTCTCCTGTTACCATCGATCCTAGACGCACAGTTTGGGACCCCCTACCCGAGATCCGCTGGTTTTGACACCGACATTGGTGCTTTCATTGAGAGTTCCACTGTGCTGTCGATGAAAGGCTCGATGGCTCGCCATGTCGTTAAAGACAACGTTACCATGGGGGTAGCTTTGCCCCCGGGCCAAACCCTCTGGCTAGGCGATTTTACTATGATCGCCCGTTCGGCTGCGGAGCCGACGATGACCTCTCGGGCCATGAAAAATCCCCTTCGCATCAACTCCGAGCACTCCAAGCAGATGGATCCAGTCGAGTTTTCGTCCTTAAACGAGCTCCTAGATCGCATTGCTGCTTTGGGAGTCACCACAGATTACGATCAGATAGGGCCTAAAACCGATCAGGGAGAAACCGAAGCTCCACTTGGCACCCACCAGATCGTGGCAGTCCTAGAGCAGGACGGCGAGTCTTCTTCTATATCGAAGACGGACTATGTTCGGGTCGCCGTTCATAAAGAGCCGGATACTCACCCGCAAAAAGACGCAACCAGCCCTCCGAACATAGCATCGGACGGCGGCTCCAAACAATCAGAAGATATTCTGGAACCCGGACTGTCCAGTCCGAAAGGTCGTAGGACCCCGGACAACCGGTTAGGTCGGGGTTCGTATTTAATTCCACCCACCCACCCGGACATACAGGCTCTCATGAGCATAAAACATCAATCTCAGGAGAAGGTCCACCACTTTTGGGCCAGATTCCTCCTTGTCAAGGACAAGGTAAAAGATTGCCGTGACAAGGACGCAATATCAGTGTTCTGCAAAAACTGTGCAGACGAAGGAATACTCAACGCCATCAATCGACGCCCATACTCAAATTTGATGGCTTAGCAACAATCATACAAAAATACTACGTGATGGAAAGCGCATGGGAAACTCAGGCAGCTCGCTGGGAACCTCCAACCCCAACCCAACTTCCCCTACAGGCGAAAAGGGCGTACCCTCGGGGCACGCCCAGTCCAGCAGTCAAAAAACACAAATCCACTATACGGCACGGCACCGTTCTGGAAGGGTGGCTCGACGACCCATGCAAAATACATACAACAACAGATATCATAGCAACCCACAGCCTTAGAGCATGTTGGATACTACGACAGGTAGCCAAGAGCGACGAGGACATCCTTATCAAGGACGCCCCAGAACAACACCCCCCAGAAGACGACGACCCAAGAGTATTGACAGTCTTCTAGACATTCGCTTCAAATAACAAGCGCAAAAGGGCACTTCGCGAGCTCAACGAAGTCTGCCAAATTGTTGTAATAAACCCATGGAATGACACGGCAATAACATTCAACGCCGATGACGAGCCAAAGTACAGAACAGTACGAGCACCAGCCGCGTTAGTCCTCAGCCCCAACGTGGATGGGTTTCGACTCACCAAGGTCCTCAGGGACAACAGTAGCGGACTAAATCTCATTTATGAGGACACACTCCATAAAATGGAAATAGACAGGAGCCGTATCAAACAAAGTAACACAACCTTCCGGGGAATTATTCCTAGTCAGGAGGCACGGTGCGCGGGCAAAATCACACTTGACGTGGTATTCGGATCGCCGGAGAACTATCGGTCCGAAGAAATAACCTTCCAAGTGGCCCCTTTCAGTAGCGGATATGACGCCCTGTTGGGGCGGGATGCTTTTACACGCTTCCAAGCTATACCTCACTATGGATATATGAAGCTCAAAATGCCCGGACCAAACGGTATAATCACTCTCGTAAGTGATCCGAACATAGCACTCCGCACCGAAAACAAAATCGCATCCCTGGCCCTGGAGGCGCTATCCGAAGCCCTCACAGCCGAAGAATTAATCGCACTATGCTCCACAGTGGACAAGGACGATGTGATCCTTGACAAACGCTCCAAATCCACCTTGTTTAAACCGGTAGAAGAAATAATCAAATTCCAGGTCCACCCAACGGACCCCAAGAAGATGGCATCCATCGAAGCTGAACTAAACCCAACAGTTGACGCTGCACTACGAGAATTCCTTCACGAAAACAGGGACATATTTTCCTGGCACCCTTCGGATATGCCAGGGATCCCACGCAAGCTGGCCAAACATAGCCTCAATATATTAAAGGGGTTTAAACCAGTTAAGCAAGCATTGCGGTGCTTTTCTGAACCCAGGCAACAGGCCATGGGGGAGGAGCTGGCCAAACTCATCGAGGCCGGATTCATTAGAGAAATCAAACATCTGGATTGGCTGGCAAACCTAGTGATGGTACCAAAGAAGGACAAATCATGGCGCATGTGCGTCGATTTCAAAGACCTCAACAAAGCCTGCCCTAAGGATCCCTTCCCCCTCCCCCGCATTGATCAAATCATTGACGCCACCGCAGGACACGACTCACTGTAATTCCTCGATGCATACTCCGGATACCATCAAATCAAAATGAAGGAATCCGACCAAGCTGCAACAGCATTTATTACCCCATACGGGCCATTCTGCTTCAATACCATGCCCTTCGGGCTCAAGAACGTCGGCGCTACATATCAACGCATGATTCAAACATGCCTGGAGAAACAGATCGGCAAAACATTAGAAGCTTACATTGATGACGTCGTCATCAAAACCAGGCACGTGGAAACACTAATAGATGACTTACGTCTTACATTCGACAACCTCGGGGCGTATGACATTACGCTCAACCCGGAAAAGTGTGTCTTCGGCATCCCCGCTGGAAAATTGCTGGGCTTTATCGTTTCCAATAGAGGAATCAAAGCAAACCCAGCCAAAATCCAAGCTTTGTCACAATTGGCTAAGCCAACAGACCTCAAGAAAGTTCAAAAACTTGCAGGTTGCGTGGCAGCCCTAAGCTGCTTTATCTCCAGATTAGGAGAAAAGGCACTGCATCTCTATCGCCTTCTACAGCGAACCGTCCACTTCGAGTGGACGGACGCGGCAACAGCCGGATTGGAAGAAATAAAAACCATTCTTGCGAGCAATCCAATCCTGGCCGCACCAAAATCCGGTGAACCGATGTTATTATACATATCGGCAACACATTAGGTGGTGAGCGTTGTACTCGTCATTGAATGAGAACAGGACGGACATAAATTCCCGCTTCAGAAGCCAGTGTATTACGTATCTACTGTCCTTACACCATGCAAATCCCGGTACCCTCATTATCAAAAAATAGCATACACGGTCTTCATGGCATCCTGGAGGCTCCGTTACTACTTCCAGGAGTGTTCGATCACGGTGGCCTCCGAAGTGCCACTCAACGACATTATAAATAACCGCGATGCTACTGGCCGGATTGCCAAATGGGCCATTGAGATCCTGCCATTTGACATTACATACAAACCACGTCGAGCTATCAAATCACAAGTACTGGCCGACTTCATCGCCGAATGGACAGAGGCCGAACTCCCTAAAGAGTATGGCACATACTCCAATTGGGTCATGCACTTCGACAGCTCCAAAATGCTGGCAGGGTTAGGAGCGGGTGTCGTCTTAACGTCCCCTACCGGAGACATCGTCCAGTACGTTCTCCAAATACTATACACATACTCCAATAATGCAGCCAAATACGAGGTCTTATTGCATGGCCTCCAGATGGCTATCTCCGTGAGCATACAATGCCGCGGGGACTCAAACCTTGCAATATCTCAAATAAATGGAGATTTCGACACTAAAGATCCGAAGATGGCAGCGTATCATAACGCAGTCTTAAAAATGTCGGCCCGGTTCGAGGGGCTCGAGTTCCATCATGTGGCTCGAGAAAGTAATCAAGCAGCGGATGTTCTTGCTCGTATTGGCACTAAGCGCGACCCCGTCCCACCTAATACCTTCCTGGAAAGGCTTTTTAATCCATCCGTGGTGTGGCAAGGGGAAAATGGCAACGCTAGTCTGGACCCGAACATAACCCCAGATCCCGGAAACATCGACATAACACCACCGGCGCATCTCATCATGGCAGTCATTGCCCCATGGACCGAACCCTTCCTAGCCTACCTTAATAGGAAGGAGCTTCCTGAGGACCAGAATGAGGCCCGCTGCATTGTCCGGCGCTCGAAGGCCTACAAGGTTCATGATGGAGAGCTCTACAAGAAAAGTGCCACCGGAGTCCTTCAACGATGTATATCTGAGGAAGAGGGGCGGCGGCTCTTGGCTGAAATTCATGCCGGACTCGGCGGGCACCACGCCGTAGCTCGGGCCCTTGTTAGCAGGGCTTTCCATATAGGGTTTTATTGACCGATGACACGAGCGGATGCACAGGACCTTGTCCAACATTGCGTCGGATGCCAACTCATTGCCAATCAAAGCCATATGCCCCCCACAGCCCTACAAACGATCCCCATCACTTGGCCTTTCGCGGTCTGGGGACTTGACATGGTTGGACCCCTTAAAGGGGGAAGCCATAAGAAAAAATATCTGCTGGTTATGGTGGACAAATTCACTAAGTGGATAGAGGGTAAACCGGTCAAAACGGCTGAGTCCGGCCTGGTGATAGACTTCATATCCGATGTTGTGCACTGTTATGGTGTCCCACACAGCATCATCACTGACAACGGCTCCAATTTCACAGCCAACGAGGTAAAAACCCGGTGTACTAATCTGGGTATTAAACTAGATTACGCCTCCGTCTACCACCCACAAACCAACGGTCAAGTCAAACGCGCCAACGGTCTTATTATGAGCGGTATCAAGCCCAGACTAGTGCGGTCTTTAAAAGAATCAGACAACCACTAGGTTGAGGAGCTCGACTCTGTACTCTGGGGGCTGCGGACCACGCCCAACCGTACTACCGGATACACACCTTTATTCATGGTGTATGGTGCAGAGGTCGTATTGCCCTGCGATATTATTCACGACTCACCTAGGGTGCGTATGTACGAAGAGAGAGAAGTCGAGCTTGATCGGCAGGACAACCTAGATGCCCTAGAGGAGGAACATGATGTCGCAAAAGCCCGTTCAGCAGTTTACCAACAGCAGGCTCGAAGATATCACAGCAGAGAAGTACATGCCAAGACATACAACGTTGGCGAACTCGTTCTATGGCTTCCGGAGAAGAAAAAGGACAAACTCAAGCCCAAATGGGAGGGTCCCTTCATAATTGACGAAGTTCTCACCGGAGGAGCGTACCGTCTTCGCGATGCATCAGACAATCGCCTTGAGCCAAACCCCTGGAACGCGGCCAGACTCCGGAGATTCTACGCCTAGTGCTCAACCCTTTGTTCGTCTCCTCCTCCCCTATAGTTTCCATTGTTTTTTCTCTCTTCTCTGATTACTTTCTTCTTTCTCGCTTTAAAGCTTTAGTGCGGCTAAACCGCACACCATTGGCACATACATCTTCAAACATGTACGCCACTTATACCTGGGGGCTTCTCGGACAGAAGTTCTTGTCATTCCTTGAGCTTCAATCTCCTCACATATGTATTTTCCCATATGTACCTTTTCTTTGCCATTATATGCATCGATATGACTTAAGTTTTGGCCAAGCTGGGTTGCCTGGCTCTTGTGCTTATGCCCTACGTTCCCGTTAGTTTGGCTAGGGCATAAAGGGAGCACCTCTGCGATTGTTATCGTCAGGTCATCCGGATGTGTACCTCGGACTAGGTGAAGCCGAAAGCTAGCGTTCTTAAGGGAATATTCGGTCGGCGAATTAAAGATGTTTTTAAGCTCACTCCATCATGAACCCCCAGAAGTTATACAAACTGTGGTGCTCACATCACAACTCGGACATGCACATTAAATGCATGCACACCTAGGGAAAGGAACCCTTAACGGAACTATTCTCTCTAGAAGATGTTTCTTACGATATCAATGTAATATAACATAGCTAGCCGGATACAACTTGTCTGTTCAAGCAATTATGACCCCTACGCCTAGTTTTCCAGACATACCCCAGCCTATTCGGCTGCAGCGGTATTCAGAAGCACTCTGCACCTTCGGGATTGGAGGCTAAAGCGAAAATATCTGCCATGACAAATGATATACAGTTCAGCTAGATCAGGAAAGTACACAGTCACTTCGACTCGAAAACCTCCTCCTCTACACCTTCCAACAGGCAGTCTAACTTACAATCCTGTTGGGAATATTTGGCGGCCACCTCTACTTGGTCATATACTAAACTAACGGGAATTTCTTCCCCATTCGACCCTACTGGTTCGACTCTAGCCATGTGATTAGGATCCAGCTTGGTATATCGCGTCTTCACCATGGCACAGGCCTCTCGCGCACCCTTGCAGCATGCCGATATCTTCCACAGCCAGATACACCGCCATGCTCCCTTGAATAGCTCTACCAGCTCCTCCATGCTTCCTGGAGGGTGTTCAGATGGCCATAAAGCCTTGGCTACACTCCGCATTGCCTGATGAGCTTGCTCGTGCAACTACGACAACCCTTGCAAAAGATCACTCGATGATCCGGACACCTCCTCTTCGGGGCGGTTCGTCAAAACACCTGCAATACTGTTACCTCCAAAACTATTATAAAACTAAAGTGGCTACATACTGAATACGGCGCCTCGTAGCTTCTTGTTCTCCTTTATAGAGTCAGCTAGCTGAGCTCGCACATCTTTCAGTTCTTCACCCAGTTTGGAGTTCGAGTCCTGAAGTTTCTTTTTCTCCTGAACAACTTTTGTCAATACACGCTCGCCTGCTGCTAGTAGCTTTTTGGCTCTGTGTTCTTTGCTTCAAGCGGCATCCAACAGCTCTTGTACTTGGTCTAGCAGCCGAACAAAAGATTAGCACCCATATCCTCACTATCGGTGTATCATTATGAATTTTCGATAGACGGAAACATTACCGGGAGATGCCTTGTATTTCTCCAGTTCGGCATTAGCAGCAAGCAGCTGGCACTAACACTTTTCCAGCTCCTGAGCTAGCTGGGTGTTCTTCTCTGTAAGCACCTGGTCATGCATTGGTCCTTAAATCAGTTGTTTCAACTCCTTTAAGTCTCGGGGGCTACTGGCATATGGTTATCATAGTCAGACAAAAAAATTACCTGCACATCTTCCAAATGTTGCTTTGTGGCCCTGTAAATCCCATCTCGAGCAGCTCGGATGTACGCATCGGCCGAGTTGAAGGCGTTAAACGACTCTTCTGAAAAGCCAGGGTCTTGTAAAATGGCCCGGTGGCGCCGATGATTCATGGCACTTTCCACTTCCGAGTTGGTGACAGATACATCATCCGATTCCTCGGCCGGAGGACAGTCCGGCCTCGCCTCCGTATCGGCCCCCGTCTTCATGGCAGGATTTGAATCCTGGCTGCAGAAAGTATGGCCGCTCGAGCCTCCGGATACGGTCCGGCGCGTTTTTCTCCTGACACAGGAATTACAGGAGGATCATGGTTGGACGTGACTGCTCAAGTGCAGGTTGGCGAATTCATGCCTCTGCGATAAGGGTGCGGCCGTATCTGCGTTCGCTTTCCTCTTGGAAGACTCGCCCGGAGTGGGGGACGCCCTCTTCGGAGGTACTCCTAGAGTAGTACGGCGCGCCGAACCGTTCCCCTTTTGAGCACAAGACAGTTTGGTGGGTAAGTAGGAAGGAGAGATCTCTTTTGAATAAGGTGCGTTCGGATCACTTACGTGTGAAGCCGGAAGAAGACCGGGGTAGTCGGCGGTGATGGCCACTTATGTGCCATCGTAGCTCGTCTGGTAAAACACCCCCTCCGCAAGCACCACAAATATATCCGGATTCGCTTCGAACCCGGGATCGAGCTCCCGGTTGTGGTCCTCTAGCTGTGGGGCGGGACTATAAAATCCCTCGGTGACCTTTCGCCAGTGCTGTCATAAGCAAACAAGCTAGAAGTTTATCAAAGGCAATTCGGAGATGGAAGAAGTAAAGAAGGAGGGGTCGGACCTTACCCGGCTGGGAGGGTTAAACATAGAGTACCCGTCTCTAGATTTGATGCGGAGAAATTCCTTTTCCTCCCCTTTGAACAGTTTGGCTAATATTTTAGCCAAATCGGCAGGGGTATCCGGACCCTTCCGGCCGCAGCGAGAGGCGTCGTCCTCCCCATTGTACTGCCACATGGGAAGCCCTCTGTATTGGAGTGGCTGAACCCCTCACGCTATGGAAATCGCCATAACCTCAATTATTGTGAGTCTGGACTAGGTGAGCTCTTTAATCCTACTCATCAGCTGATGAACCTCTGCGGCGTCTTCCTCTTCAAGACTCCAGGGACGCCAACAGTGGCATTTCTTCAGCGGGACGCGCGCAAATTCAGGAAGACCCTTTCGAATCGGGTCAGGAAGCGCAATGTCCTCTATATAAAACCATTCGGAGGGCCATTCGTCAGGTGCCTTCCTTGGTATGCCAGACGGATATCCGGTATCGGCGACGCACCATACTTCGGCTCCGCCCACTTCAAATATTGATCCTTCGTGATTGCGCAGGACGAGACAGAACAACTTCCTCCACAACTCGAAATGACCCTCGATGCCCAGGAAAAGTTTGCATAAAGCAATTATCGGTGTCAAAACCGGCGGATCTCGGGTAGGGGGTCCCGAACTGTGCGTCTAGGCGGATGGTAACAGGAGACAAGGGACACGATGTTTTTACCCAGGTTCAGGCCCTCTCGATGGAGGTAAAACCCTACTCCTGCTTGATTAATATTGATAATATGGGTAGTACAAGAGTAGATCTACCATGAGCTCAGAGAGGCTAAACCCAGGAAGCTAGCCTATGGTATGATTGTTGTTATTGTGTCCTACGGACTAAACCCTCCGGTTTATATAGACACCGGAGGGGGCTAGGGTTACACCAAGTCGGTTACAATGGGAGGAGATCTACATATCCGTATTGCCAAGCTTGCCTTCCACGTCAAGGAAAGTCCCATCCAGACACGGGACGAAGTCTTCAATCTTGTATCTTCAAAGTCCAACAGTCCGGCCAAAGGTTATAGTCCGGCTGTCCGGATACCCCCCTAATCCAGGACTCCCTCAGTAGCCCCTGAACCAGGCTTCAATGACGATGAGTCTGACGCACAGATTGTCTTCAGCATTGTAAGGCGGGTTCTTCTCCAAATCCCGAATACCTATTAAATAGTTTCTAGCTTCTTGTAAATGCTGCGCTCCTTGGCTTCTACGCCCAATAATGGCCACCTTCCACATGTCAAGCGAATGTGAAGAGCTAGGGTGTTTTTACATTTACCCCCCTAGCTATGCAAATGAGCTATCTATTAAAGAGACGGGGATTCAGATCCAAACCACACCATCCTCCCTTAGCAAGCATTCATCGGAGCGCACCCGAAAGAAATCCATTCCCTCATGGACGATCGACACAGCTCCTCCTCTCGTTCCCCCAGCCCCAAGCTTGGAGATTGGGAGAGGTGTTCCGTCCCGCACAGCCAACTGGTGAAGCTTCAGACCTAGGGATTTCTCCCCCCAGCGTATATGGTCCCGGTTTGAGCCGGGCTCGCCACCTACAATGGCGGAGAGCAAGCGGAGAGCTTTCCCAATCCCTCTAAGGGAGAGCGGGTATGCCTCGTCCCCTATTTGATAAGAGGACTCAGATTTCCAATTCATCTGTTTCTCCGGGGGCTCCTGGAGTTCTACGGCCTCTAGTTGCATAGCCTTACCCCTCCATCCATACTACATATCACGGGCTACGTAGCCCTTTGCGAGCTATTTTTGGGTTGCGAGGCTCATTTCGCACTATGGAAGAAGTTGTTCTGCCTTGTGCCCCATTCTCAGAGGGGGTCAATATATCAAGTGGGTGGAGCCGAAGTATGGCGCATCGCCGGGACCGGATATCTATCCGGAACCCCGAAGAAGGCGTCCGAAGACTGGCCTTCAGAGTGGTTTTATATAGAAGACGTCCCCCTTCCGGATCCTATTCGGATCGGCCTTCCTGAGATCGATAATGCTCCTTTGAAGAAACGCATGAGCTGGCGCCCACGGAGCCCCCAAGAAGAAGATGACGGAGACGTCCTTTACCTGATGAGCCGGATAAAGTTGTTGGCTCAATTCGGACTGACCATGATCGAAGTCATGGCAATGTGCATTATGTGGAGGGTGCAGCCGCTTCAATATAGAGGCCACCCCATGTGGGATTTCAACGGGGAGGATGACTCCACCCGCTGCGGCCGCAAGGGGACGGATTCGACCGCTGCTCTAGCAAAAATCTTGTCCGATTTGTACAAGGGAGAAGAGGAGGAATTCCTCCGCGTCAATCCACAGGGCAGATTTTCTATGTATAATCCTCCGAGCTGGGTAAGTCAACACCTTTCATGTCCATCCGTTCCCATATTCCCATAGTTAAGTATTTTACCTTGCAATTTCAACGCAGGAGCTACGTAAGGCTGTAAGGGAGATCAACAGCCCGCATCCACAACCAGAGGATCCGGAGCGATCCCTCGATCCGGCCTCCCAAGAGGATCCGGACATATCTGTGGAACTAATTGATAGGGTGTTTTACCAATTAAACAACAACGAGGCCTTGGTGGCCATTACGGCCGATTACCCTGGGCTGCTCCCAGCTTTGCAGGTAACTGAGACCAAAGTCCCAACATTTTGAAAAGGATTCATCCTTGTGCACTTTGCTTACCGTATACCAATGGTGTTTTACAGGGGAGGCCCTCGGGACATCATGCCAAGCCCGCGGCGACTAGCCAGCAAGGGGCTGCGAGGCCGGGCAGGCTGAAAAGAAATGCGGTCCGGACTGAGACACCGGCGCAGCGGTATGGCGCGCCACCTCACTCCATGGTATCATTTTTAAAGGCATATTAATGCTTGTGCTTTCTTAGGAAGAAGAACGCTCGCCGTACTATATCCGGAGAGGTCGCCAATCATGCCTCCACCAGTCAGGCTCCAAGGCAGGACCTGGAAGCGGGAGCGAATACGAGGCGCACGCCGGATGCTCCTTCGACAGAGGATGTGGACAGACTGTCCGCCACAAATTCCAAGGTGGAGAGCCCCATGAACCACATGCGTCGCTGAGCCGTTCTCCGTGACACTTGTTTCTCCCAAGAGGCATTTGACGCCTTCAACTCGGGAGACGCGTACCTCCGTGCTGCTCAAAATGGTCTAGCCAGAGCCACGGATCAGTATGTAAAGGACATACGGGTGAGAACTTTTGATGATTATATATAGTAGTAGCCCCTAAGACTTGAAACAGTTAGAATAACTGATTTAAGGATCATTTGTTATGCAGGTTCTTACAGAAAAGAATACCCAACTGTCCCATGAGCTTGAAGAGTGCAAAGCCCAACTTCAGGCCGCACTGGCCGCAGAAGAGAAGTCCAAGAAGACCCCCTCTGGTAACACATATTTAAAATGATAGATGTCGTATAGAGTGCGGCATATGTGCACATCTGACAACAAATATTGCAGATGACGCCGGGGGGAATCCGGATGAGCAACATCTCTTACACCGGCTAAATGCTGGCGAGAGCGTGCTTACGAGGGTTAGGCAGGAGAAAAATAATCTCCAGGATGCCAACACCCAGCTGGGCGTGGAACTGAAGGACGTTCGTGCCCAACTGTCGGACTCCGTGAAGGAGAATAAGCGGCTTCGACGCGGCATTTTCAGTAAGTGCTTGAACGAACTTGTTAAAAAGAGTTCGGCGAAGAAGCCTGCTAACAAAGTTATGTCTGTAGGTATGCTGATGGGTTGTCCCGCGGATGAGATGCCCGGGTCTGCGGGTGATCTTCTACCAGAGATGTTGCAACTGCACGAACGAGTTCGGCAGGTGATGCGAGGTGTTGCCCAGGCCTTATGGCCATCCGTCTCCCTGCCTGAAGGTCTTGGAGAGCTTGCGGAGAAGCTTAAGGGAGCGCGGCGGTGCTTTCGATTATGGAAGATATCGGCCTGCTGTCAAGGTGCCAGGGAATCCTGGGCCATGGTGAAGATGCGGTATACCAAGGCTGACCCAAACCACATGGCCGAGATCGGACCTGTGGGGCCCGATGGGAAAGAGATCCCCATGAGCTTAGTGTACGGGCAAGTAGAATTGGCCGCAAAGTATTCCCAACAGGACTGTAGACTAGACAGCTTGTTGGATGGTATAGAAGAAGAATTTAACCAGTCAAATTGACTATGTAATTAAAGTGACATCTATAATGCCTTCTAGCCGGATTGCAGATCATTTGTCATGCGGACCTTTCCGCTTCAACCTCGGGACCCGATAGTCCGGAGTGTATCCGAATACCCTCTCGGTTATGTAAGAACCGGGGCATGCATGGAAACCAGGCGTAGGGGTCATTACTGCTTGAACAGACAAGTGCCCAACTAGTTATGTTATATTACATGGTTAGTAAGAAACATCTTCCAGGGAGAATAGTTTTGTTAGGGGTTCCTTTCCCTGGGTTCGCATGCCCTAAAGTGCATGTCCATACTGCGAAAAGAGACGCAGAAAAGAGCATATGGAGGCACATATATAAATAAGTAAAAAATCATCTTTTGTTCACCGACCGAATATTCCCTTAAGAATGCTAGCTTTCGGCTTCACCCAGTCTGAGGTACACATCCGGCTGACCCGGCAGTAACAATCACAGAGGTGCTCCCCTTATGCCCTAGCCGAATTAACGGGAATGTAGGGCATAAATACAAGAGCCAGGCAACCCAGCTTGGCCAAAACTTAAGTCATATCGATGCATATAATGGTGAATAAAAGGTACATGTGGAAGAATGACACATGTGCTGGGCATGAAGCCCGTATAGATAAATAAGCTTCTGTGAGAGAAGCCCGCAGGTATAATGAGCATGGATAGCGCGTCCATTGTGTGCAAATAAGGCACAAATTGGCCCTTAAAGGTTGTGAGAGAAAAGAAGGGAGAAGGAGAGAAATAAAAGACAGATAGTAAAAAGTGGACAGAGGAAGGAGACGAACACAGAGTCCGGCGCTAGGCATAGAATCTTCAGAGTCTGGCTGCGTTCCATGGGTTCGGCTCGAGTCGATTATCCGATGCATCCCGCAGACGGTACGCTCCACTAGTCAGGACTTGGTCAATAATGAAGGGACCCTCCCATTTGGGCTTGAGTTTGTCCTTTTTCTTCTCCGGCAGGCGTAGAACTAACTCGCCAACGTTATAAGTTTTGGCCCGTACTTCTCTACTTTGGTATCTTCGAGACTGCTGTTGATAGAATGTGGAACGGGCTTTTGCCACGTCACGCTCCTCCTCCAGGGCGTCCAAACTATCCTGCCGATCGAGCTCGGCTTCTCTTTCTTCGTACATGCGCACTCGAGGTGAGTCATGAATTATGTCGCAGGGCAGAACCGCCTCTGCACCGTATACCATAAAGAATGGTGTGTATCCGGTAGTGTGATTCGGCGTGGTCCGCAGCCCCCAGAGTACGGAGTCAAGCTCCTCTACCCAGTGTGTGTTAGATTCCTTTAGGGAAAGCACTAGTCTGGGTTTGATGCCGCTCATGATAAGACCATTTGCTCGCTCGACTTGACCATTAGTTTATGGGTGATAGACGGAAGCATAATCGAGCTTGATGCCCATGTTTTTGCACCAAAGTTTTACCTCGTCGGCCGTGAAGTTCGTGCCGTTATCTGTGATGATGCTGTGGGGGACGCCATAACGGTGTACAACCCTGGATATAAAGTCTATCACCGGTTCGGATTCGGCCGTTTTAACAGGTTTGGCTTCTATCCATTTGGTGAATTTATCCACCATGACCAGCAAGTATTTCCTCTTGTGGGTTCCCCCTTTAAGGGGTCCAACCATGTCGAGCCCCCAGACCGCGAAGGGCCAAGTAATGGGGATTGTTTGGAGGGCGGTGGGTGGCATATGGCTTTGGTTTGCAAAAAGCTGGCAACCAGCGCAGTGTTGGACTAAGTCATGTGCGTCTGCCCGGGCCGTTGGCCAATAAAAACCTGTATGGAAGGCCTTGCTTACAAGGGCCCGGGCTTCAGCGTGGTGGCCTCCGAGTCCGGCATGAATTTCAGCAAGAAGCTTCCGCCCTTCCTCTTAGGAGATGCACCTTTGAAGGACTCCGGTGGTGCTTTTCTTATAAAGCTCTCCGTCATGGACCTTATAGGCTTTAGATCGCCGCACTATGCAGTGTGCCTCATTTTGGTCCTCGGGGAGTTCCTGCCTAGTTAGGTAGGCCAGGAATGGTTCTGTCCATGGTGCGATGACAGCCATTATAACATGGGCTGAAGATGTTATTTCGGTGGCAAAGCCTCCAATTATGTTAGAGTGTTTGGTATCGGGCATTGCGGTTGGGTCCGGGCTGTTATTGCTGGGTTCCCCTTCCCATACAACGGATGGCTTGAACAGCCTCTCCAAAAAGATGTTGGGGGACTGCTTCGCGTTTTGCACCGATGCATGTGAGGACATCTGCCGCCTGATTGTTTTCTCGGGCTACATGGTGAAATTCGAGCCCCTCGAACCGAGCTGACATTTTTAGGATGGCGTTGCGATAGGCCGCCATTTTTGGATCCTTGGCATCAAAGTCTCCATTTATTTGGGATATTGCGAGGTTCGAATCCCCCCGCACCTCTAGGCGTTGAATGCCCATGGATACTGCCATCCAGAGACCATGTAAAAGGGCCTCATATTCGGCTGTCTTGTTGGAGTATGTATACATTATCTGGAGTATGTATTGAATTGTATCTCCGGTTGGGGACATCAAAACGACGCCAGCCCCTAGACCAGCCAACATGTTGGAGCCGTCGAAGTGCATGATCCAGTTGGAATACGCGCCGTACTCTTTAGGGGGTTCAGCTTCCGTCCATTTGGCGACAAAGTCATCCACTACTTGCGACTTAATGGCTCGCCACGGCTTGTAAGTTATGTCGAATGGGAGGAGCTCAATGGCCCATTTGGCAATCCGGCCCATGGCGTCGTGGTTGTTTATAATATCATTAAGTGGCACTTCCGAGGCTACTATTATCAAACACTCTTGAAAGTAGTCTCGCAGTTTCCGGGATGCCATGAATACCGCGTATGCTATCTTTTGATAATGCGGGTACTGTGACTTGCATGGAGTAAGGACAGTGGATACATAGTAGACCGGCTTTTGAAGGGGGAATTTATGTCCGTCCGTTTCTCGTTCGACAACGAGCACTGCGCTCACAACTTGATGGGTTGCCGCAATGTATAACAGCATTGGTTCGCCAATGTTTGGCACGGCCAGGACTGGGTTGGTTGCTAATATGGCTTTTATTTCTTCCAATCCGGCTGTGGCGGCATCCGTCCACTCAAAGTGTTCGGTGCGCCATAGGAGGCGGTAAAGGGGTAATGCCTTTTCTCCCAGGCGGGAGATAAAGCGGCTTAGAGCCACCACGCATCTGGTTAATTTCTGGATTTGTTTGAGGTCTGTTGGGATATCTAACTGTGACAGAGCTCGGATCTTGGCCAGATTTGCTTCAATTCCTCTGCCGGATACAATGAAGCCCAGGAGCTTTCCGGCAGGCACGCCGAAAACACATTTTTCCGGGTTGAGCTTGATGTCATATGTTCGGAGGTTATCGAATGTGAGTCTTAAGTCGTCTACTAGAGAGTCGACATGCTTGGTTTTGACGACCACATCATCTACGTATGCCTCCACTGTTTTGCCGATCTGGTTTGCCAAACATGTCTGAATCATGCGCTGATATGTTGCGCCGACGTTTTTTAGCCCAAAGGGCATTGTGTTGAAGCAAAAGGGGCCGTATGGTGTGATGAATGCCGTTGCGGCTTGGTTGGGCTCCGCCATCTTCATTTGGTGGTAGCTGGAGTATGCGTCTAGGAAACACAATGAGTCGTGTCATGCGGTAGCATCGATAATTTGATCGATGCGGGGGAGGGGGAAGAGATCCTTTGGGCAGGCCTTGTTGAGGTCCTTGAAATCGACGCACAGGCGCCAGGATTTATCCTTCGTTGGTACCATCACCAGGTTTGCTAGCCAGTCCGGGTGTTTTATTCCTCTAATGAATCTGGCCTCCAATAACTTGGCTAGTTCCTCTCCCATAGCTTGTCTCTTAGGTTCAGATAAATGCCGAAGAGCCTGCTTGACCGGCTTGAATCCTTTTAGGATATTGAGGCTGTGATCAGCCAGCCTGCGTGGGATTCCTAGCATATCTGAGGGATGCCAGGCAAATATGTCCCAATTCTCGCCCAGAAAATCTCGTAGTGTGGCGTCCACGGCGGGGCTTAACCGTGCCCTGATAGTGGCTGTTTTTGTAGGGTCCGTTGGATGGACTTGGATTTTGACTGTTTCATCCGCTGGTTTAAAGGAGGTAGACTTGGATCTCTTATCAAGTATCACGTCGTCCCTATCCACCGTGGAGCGCAGCGTAGTCAGTTCCTCGGCCGCGAGGGCTTTGGATAATGCCTCGAGGGCCAATGCGGCTGTCTTGTTTTCAGCACGGAGTGCTGTGTCTAGATCGCTAGCGAGAGTGATGATTCCGTTGGGCCCGGGCATTTTGAGCTTCATGTACCCATAATGGGGTATGGCTTGGAAGATTGTGAACGCCTCCCGCCCTAGAAGGGTGTGGTATCCGCTATTGAACGGGGCCACTTGGAACGTAATCTCTTCGGACCTGTAATTCTCCAGCGTGCCGAACACCACATCTAGTGTGATTTTGCCTATACAGCATGCTTCTCGACTGGGGATTATTCCTCTAAAGGTTGTGCTGCTTCGCTCGATGCGGTTCCAGTCTATTTCAATTTTTTGAAGGGTTTCCCCATAAATGAGGTTTAATCCGCTGCCGCCGTCCATGAGCACCTTGGTGAGTCGAAAACCGTCCACGATTGGACTGAGGTGACGGAAATATGCCCTAGAGGCAATAATAATGTTATTATTTTATTTCCTTATATCATGATAAATGTTTATTATTCATGCTAGAATTGTATTATCTGGAAACATAATACTTGTGTGAATACATAGACAAACCAAACGTCACTAGTATGCCTCTACTTGACTAGCTCATTAATCAAAGATGGTTATGTTTCCTCACCATAGACATGTGTTGTCATTTGATTAACGGGATCACATTTGTCGGCGTTCTGGGAACGGGGGTCCCTAGACTTGCCTGCCTGCGGCCTGTGGCGTGGCTCAAAGGGGGGCCCAGCGCGGCCCATCTTCACCAACATAAACCCAAGACCCTCGCGAGGGGCCAAGCCTCGTGGGGCGGACGACGCGGAGCTTCCTCAGGCGCGGCCTCGTCAGGCTGGCTCACGAGGAGGCGGAGAAATCAAGGCGGGGTACCTCACGAGGTGCCCGTGACGCAAGCCATGACGACCGGGGGCGCCAGGCGGGTGCCAGCCCGCGCAGTGTCCTCCCTTCCTCTTTGGTGCAAAGGGGGAAAGCGCAGCCGCGGAGTACCAAAGCATCAGGCAAAGGTTGCCATTTCGGTGCAACGAGACCAAGACCAGGAGGACTACGAGACGGAGGTCACCGTGGAGCCCAAGACGGCGTCATCACCAGAGCTTTGCGCAGGCGAAGACTACTTTTGTCAGGGTAGCTGATACTAGCTGTCCCCCTTCCAATAAGCCCGCCATTGTTGGCTCCCTTCCCGCTCGATATTTGGGAAGAGGACCAGGGCCTCTATAAATAGGACCAGCCACCCACAGAGCAGGGGGCAGAGAGAGCGGAGGGGGGCTGAGAGGTAGAGAGAGAGAGAAGGGTGACTGAACTCCTCCCAGCAGTTCATCGCCCCAGCCAAGAACAGACCCTTACGAGGCTGTTCTTCCTTTTATTGTTCATCATCATCATCCCAAGAGGCAATCCACCACACCACACACTGGAGTAGGGTATTACACCACAACGGTGGCCCGAACCAGTATAAACCCTGCGTCTCTTGTGTTGTTCTTTCCTTAGTTTAGATCCTAGCAAGGCGGAGGAGTGCAGGTAGGTAGGAGTCGAAATCTCCGCGCGCACCCCAGTGTTCGAACCTCAAGGGTCTACCGGAACCCGAAATCCAACATTTGGTGCGCCAGGTAGGGGTGCACCGGAATCCACCTTCTACCGCTTCGTGCCCCGTCGCGTCGTCATCACCATGTCCGGCGACCAGGCGGGCAACCCAAATCCGTGGGCGGCGTGGCCCGCCTACGCCGACCCGCTTGCCTCGGGCGACCCCGTGCCCCAGGCAGCTCGCGGTCCGCAGGGCGCTGCGGGCCACGGGCGACGCGGACAGGCTTCGACAGCTCTCACACCGCGGCAGGCACGGTCGGCAGCAAGGGCCTCCAATCACGCCGCGACCACGACACCGTACACCCGCAGGGAGCATGCAAACTCGAGGGACGCGCTCACAGTGGCCCGAGAGCTGTTGCGGTGCGGGCTGCTGGAGGGCGGCCACGACGTGCTGCTGGAGCGAGTGGCAGAGTTCCTGGGCTTCGCCGCCTCGGGGGCTCACCCCTTCTCCACCCAGCTCTCATCTCAAGCCCAGGGCGGACCGCGCAGGGGCTCCGCGCGCACCCGCGGGCTCCAAGGCTACTCCAACGCAGCGAAGCTGTCAGCGCCGGACCGGCGGCGGCGCTGCCCCCGCTCCCGGTCCGCGAAGAAGAAGGACTCGACGCGACCCGCGACCCCTGTGGATAGTCGCGCTGCCACCCCACGGTGGGCGCGTCAGCCAGGACCGCGTGGCATGCCTGGCATTACGGCGTGGCATTCGGGATGACGGCACTGGAGGAATACGTGCCCCTCATGATGGACCGAGGACACCCAAATGAGAGCGAACAAGGCTCGCTCCTCAGCCCAAGCTGGGGGGATGAGGCGCCAGAAGTTGAGCCTTTCCGGGATCCTCGGGACGGTCCCACTGGCCACGATGGCGCCAACGATTATCGGGTACCGCTAATTCTTCAGGAGCAGGCATACGCTAACCATGGATCGCAGGAGGTGCAGGTCGCCACAGCGAGCAACTGCCCCACTCCCATAGTCTCCTGTCCCTCGGGAGGAGGGCGCAGGGGGCTGCAGGAGAGGGGCCGGGATCCGACATCACCACCGCGGCGTTCGGAGCAAGGTGTTCTCAGGAGGTAGGCCCTCCACTGGGGAGGTGCCTCAGGGCCTGCCCCCGGCGGAGGACCCGTGGTCGTCGGGGGAACCGCTGGCGACCGCTCTACCCCATCGGCGGCGTCCTGGTTTCCGGTCGTCGTTGATGGCACTAGAGTGTGGCGCAAGGCGGGGCCCTCATCTGGCGATATGAAGCAAGGCCAGTACCTGTGAAGAAGGCCCGGTGCCTGTGAAGCTCGCCGCCCCGTGACACTCTCACGTAATAATGAGTGGGGTTGTACATGCCCCGGAGTCTTATGGGTGCCGGCCTCAGGCCCTGGGGCTCCCTCCCACGCCCAGTGGCAGCACTTAGCTCCGCGCTGGTGAGAAGACGTCCAAGACTAGACTAGGTGCCGGACGCGGCCTTTTGTTTGCTTTCGTTGCTTTTCCCTTTGGTTGCCGCTTTCCCCCGCTGGATTCAAGTTGGATTCGAATTTGAGATTTGCATGTGTTCGGGGAAGGGGTGCTTAGTCTCGTTCGAGCAATTTCTCGCATTTTGGTTACCGCATCGCCTCAGCTGCCTCCCCTCGCGAGCCCCTCGCGAGCCGGGTCAGGCCTAGCTTGTGCGAAGCCTAGACTACCGCCGACGTGACCTCTTAGGAGGGTGTTCTACTGTAGATCCTATGAACCCAATCAGGGAACACTCGAAACACCACAACCCCCCGCGGGCTGCCTCAGGGCCAGCACGGGACAAAGGTAAACTAGCCGACCAGCGCGTCGCTTGGGCCAACCACTTGGCGCGGGAGCATGGGCAATGTAGCGTCTACTAATACGATGAACACAAGTTTTACATAAGGGGGTCCCCCTCCAAAATGCTCTCACTGCAATCAGGCCAAAACCTGAGTTCTATTCATGCAGGGTAAGGAAGTAGGAGCGATGCACAATCAGTCGGATGAATCCCCCAATGCATTCTCAAGAGCACCACCCGAGCCGTTGCTGGGGTCGCTGAACTCGCCATCGCTGTCCGCGTCGCCGCCAGCGGTGTCAGGGCCGTTCACCACGCCGCCCTCATCGGCCGCCACGATCGCGTCGTCATTGTCTGAAGCAAAGGCCCTGATAAGAGCGTCCACATTGTCCTCCACCCAGTGCGCCAGGTCGCCTCGGATGGCCTGGGGGACTGGGGCGACGGCGGCGTCAAAATAAAAGTGGGGATCCATGTTCTGGAGGTGGCTGAAGACACGAGAGAAGGTGCGCCCAAGCAGGCCATGGCTCCTCTCCTCCACCAACCTGTTAGCCCTGACCGACCGCGCCTCCACCTGCGTCACCACATCAGTGAAGAACTGAAGATTGCCAGCATAGTTGACTGCGTGTGGCTCGCCAACAGCCGCCTCGCAGATGTTGCCCAAGGTTGCGTTGGCTCTCTCCCGGAGCGTGGCAAGCATGGGGCCGTGCTCATGCTCCAGGATCCGCCGCTGACGGATCTCGTCCGCGTTCTGGCCCGCAACGACATCAGCCTCCTCCACCCGCTGGCGGAGAAGGAGCACCTCGGCCTGGGAAGCGGTTAACTCACCTTGCGCCACCTCAAGAGTGGCCCAGAAAGCGTCGGCCCGCCGCATCGCCTCCTCCAGCTTGGCCCTCAAGGCAGCAGTCCTGCCTTCAGCTTCGGCCCGGATCAACCCCAGCTTCTCGTCGAACTCGTGCTCGAGGTTCAAATGCGCCATCGCCACTCGATGTCCGACCTCCTCCAGGACGCGGGCTTCCCGTGCGGCAACATCATCCTCCGCCTGCGTCACCAAGCGCTCCCTCGTCTCCAGACGCTCGTACTCACGGGTGCGTTCGGCGGCTTCCAGCGTCAGCGCCTCCTCACGCTTCTGGAGCTTTGCTGAGTCGCCAGAGGCCACCTTCATCGACGCGAGAGCTGCCTCGTGCAGCTCCACCTGCTCCTCCAGTGAGTGGCACCAAGCCAGGAACTCCCGAGCCCGCTCCTCCGCCGCCGTTCGCCGCCGGTCAGCTTCTCGAGCCTCCTCAGCGGCCCAAGATCGGGCCTCCCGAGAGGCCACCAGCGACGCCTTGGCCTCTGTGTCGTCAAGATCGCGCTGACGGCGCGCAAGGGCGATGGCGCCCTCCAGCTCGCGCCTCTCTGCAGTCAGGCGCAGGCCCTCGGCCTCAAGGCGCGCGTCTTCATCGGCAAGCTCCTCTCCAAGCAGGCTTACTGCGTCAGCCGCCCTTCGAAGGAATCCTTGGCGGAGAGCGCGACGCTCCCGAGCACGCTCGAGCACGTCCTCCACACCATCATCTGCCCCAAGCAAGCGTCGGGGGCCGCGAGCCAGCACTCCCCCTCCGGGCTGGGGGCTGGGGGCTGGCACCCTCGCGACAGTCGGGCACGCCACGTCAAAAGCCCGGCCGGGGGCTAGCCCGTCCCCAGGTGAAGAGCGCAGGAAGCGCCTCAGCCAATCGC
This sequence comes from Triticum dicoccoides, assembly GCF_002162155.2. Classification (NCBI taxonomy): domain Eukaryota; kingdom Viridiplantae; phylum Streptophyta; class Magnoliopsida; order Poales; family Poaceae; genus Triticum; species Triticum dicoccoides. The sequence goes on along the minus strand of NC_041386.1, from coordinate 533,897,311 downwards.
AGTCCACGACGAGGCGAGAAGCCCACGGCAGGCTGGCTATGCCACGAGAAGGCCTGCAAAGGATCGCGAGGTGCGCGGGGCCACAATACGCATCGGGACAGTTCGCCTCGTCAATCGCCCTCACCACAAGGGCTCCACTACTTGGAGCGCTTGAGGACGGTGGAGGGGGCGAAGCCAAGGGGGACGGTTCCTCAGCCGTCTCCGCAAGCTCGGCTGGAAGGGGCCTGCGGAGCAAGGGTCGGTAAGAGCAACAGAAGGATCGGGAGCTGGGAAAGGAGAAGGCTTACTCATCAGTGGCGAAGTACTTCCTACGCTTCAGCAGGCGACAAGGGTAATCGTCGCCCAAGGCCTCTCTTCTCTTCCGGAGGGCCTCAAAGTCCACGCGGAAGCGTCCTAAGAGTCGGGCGCAGGGATCAACCTGCGACGAAGATGGAGTGTCAAGGCGATCGGCGTCAGGGGCGCCTGCCTGACGTGCGCCACCAATCGCCTCGCCAAGAGAAGCCTCCGGAGCCTCGGGTGGCCTCGGTCATAGGCGCAAAGGGAAGCTGCTTGTCACCCTCAGCGTCGGCAGCACGGGCCCCGATAACTGCTTCCTCATGAGCCTCGCCCGGCGCTGTCACCCCACTGGGAGCCCCCTCGGCCTCTGGCGCCTCGTGCCTCCCTGCTCCACCACTTGAGGAAGAGTCGCCTGGGCCGACTGGAAGGGCAGTCACCACCACTGGGTTCTTGCGAGGCCCCTGAAGGCCGGCGGGACGCGGCCCCCACTCATCGAAGATAGGCATCTGCCTCACAAAATCGCCCCCGCTCTGGCAGAGGTACAACAAGTGTTGGGGAACGTAGCAATAATTCAAAATTTTCTATGTAACACCAAGATCAATCTATGGAGTCATCTAGCAACGAGGGAGGAGTGGATCTACATACCCTTGTAGATCGCGCACGGAAGCGTTCAAGAGAACGGGGTTGATGGAGTCGTACTCGTCGTGATCCAAATCACCGATGATCCTAGCGCCGAACGGACGACACCTCCGCGTTCAACACACGTACGGAGCAGCGATGTCTCCTCCTTCTTGATCCAGCAAGGGGGAAGGACAGGTTGATGGAGATGGCTCCAGCAGCAGCACGACGGCGTGGTGGTGGTGGAGCTGCAGTACTCCGGCAGGGCTTCGCCAAGCTCTATGGAGGAGGAGGAGGTGTTGGAGAGGGAGAGGGAGGCACCAAGGCAAAAGGTAAGAAGTCCTCCATCTCCCCCACTATATATAGGGGGACCTAAGGGGGGGCGCCGGCCCTAGGAGATCCAATGTCTTAGGGGGGCGGCGGCCAAGGGAGGAATCCCTCCTCCCCAAGGCACCTAGGAGGTGCCTTCCCCTCTTAGGACTCTTCCTTAGGGTTTCCCCCACCCTTAGGTGCATGGGCCCTAGGGGAAAGTGGCGCCCCAGCCCACTTTGGGCTGCATCCCTTCCCACTTCAGCCCATGGGGCCCTCCGGGATAGGTGGCCCCACCCGGTGGACCCCCGGGACCCTTCCGGTGGTCCCGGTACAATAGCGGTGACCCCGAAACTTGTCCGGATGGCTGAAATAGCACTTCCTATATATAATTCTTTACCTACGGACCATTCCGTAACTCCTCGTGACGTTCGGGATCTCATCCGGGACTCCGAACAACATTCGGGTTACTGCATATACATATCCCTACAACCCTAGCGTCACCGAACCTTAAGTGTGTAGACCCTACGGGTTCGGGAGACATGCAGACATGACCGAGATGACTCTCCGGTCAATAACCAACAGCGGGATCTGGATACCCATGTTGGCTCCCACATGTTCCACGATGATCTCATCGGATGAACCACGATGTCAAGGACTTAATCAATCCCGTATACAATTCCCTTTGTCTATCGGTACGATACTTGCCCGAGATTCGATCGTCGGTATCCCGATACCTTGTTCAATCTCGTTACCGGCAAGTCTCTTTACTCGTTCCGTAACACATCATCCCGTGATCAACTCCTTGATCACATTGTGCACATTAAGATGATGTCCTACCGAGTGGGCACAGAGATACCTCTCCGTTTACACGGAGTGACAAATCCCAGTCTTGATTCGTGCCAACCCAACAGACACTTTCAGAGATACCCGTAGTGCACCTTTATAGCCACCCAATTATGTTGTGACTATTGGCACACCCAAAGCACTCCTACGGTATCTGGGAGTTGCACAATCTCATGGTCTAAGGAAATGATACTTGACATTAGAAAAGCTTTAGCATACGAACTACATGATCTTGTGCTAGGCTTAGGATTGGGTCTTTGTCCATCACATCATTCTCCTAATGATGTGATCCCATTATCAATGACATCCAATGTCCATGGTCAGGAAACCGTAACCATCTATTGATCAACGAGCTAGTCAACTAGAGGCTTACTAGGGACATGGTGTTGTCTATGTATCCACACATGTATCTGAGTTTCCTATCAATACAATTCTAGCATGGATAATAAACGATTATCATGAACAAGGAAATATTATAATAACTAATTTGTTATTGCCTCTAGGGCATATTTCCAACAACAAGGCCCCTCCCTGCTGGATGCTGCCAAGGTTGGGGTCCCCCATCAGGGTCAAGAGCGCCGTCCTCAGCACTTTAGGCGTCAGGTCCTCTTCCTGGAGCCTCATACGATCATCGCGCTCGCTGAAGGCCCACATCCAGCGGGAGTGGCGCTGGAGAGGAGCGACGCGGCGTAGCAGGAACTCCTTCACCACCTTGGGCACTGTCGCGCCAAGCGACCTTAAGAACGCGAAGCGGTGCCAGACGAAGACGAGCCGGGGGCTCTCAAGCGTCTCCTGGCCCCAGCCCGAATTGGGGACAACAGGCGAAGTTGGCTCCGACAGCAGGGGGCTGGGCACCCCAGCATCCTCATACAGCCACCGCTCGCGGAACCCAGCTGCGGGCGGAGGGAGCTTGAAGTCAATCCCAGAGGCCGCCGTCTCAGGCGCGGCAACGAAGCTCACACACGCCCAGCATTGGGTAGGGTCAACAAGGCGCAGCGAGAAGAAGTGGCGCAGTAAGGCAACCGAAGGAAGGATGCCCATCATAGCCTCGCAAACAAAGGCGAAGACCGAAAGGAGAGTGATGGATTCAGGACCCAGATGCATCATGCGGATCTGATAATGGGAGAGCACGGCATTGAAGAAATCAGAAAAGGGAGGAACCAGACCCGCCCACAGGGCGTCGGCAAAATACGGGACCTCAATGGCTATCCTGCCGATGGAGAAGTGGGATGCGGGCCAGGCCGTCGTCCTCCCGCATTCATTGAAGATGGTGGCCAGAGCCAAGCTGACCTTGCCCAAGCCCTCGGCGGGGGCTGCCAACGGCGGCGAGAAAGGCAGAGACATGGGTTTCTCCCCTCTTCCCTTCTTTGTTGGAGCCATGGCGATGGGAAGGGGGGGAGGTTCAAGATTGAGTTGAAAACAGAAACCAGAGTTCGAGCAGAGGAAGGACAGAGGGCGCTCGAGCAACCAAACAGGGGAACGGTTGTGTACGACTACGGGTCTGCCTAGCATGGCGCAAAATAAGGAGGGTGTGGGGGAATAGTGCCACCCACGTCCAATCAACCGCCACGCGGCGCCCAAGGCCGCAGGCTATTAGGGCCCGCGGTGCTTCGCTCTTGCCCTTCCGCCTCCCTGCACGGCCAAGTCCGGGCGCGCCTTGGGCCCGGGGGCTACTGTTGGCGTTCTGGGAACGGGGGTCCCCAGACTTGCCTGCCTGCGGCCTGCGGCGTGGCTCAAAGGGGGGCCCAGCGCGGCCCATCTTCACCAACATAAACCCAAGACCCTCGCGAGGGGCCAAACCTCACGGGGCGGATGACGTGGAGCTTCGTCAGGCGCGGCCTCGTCAGGCTGGCTCACGAGGAGGCGGAGAAATCAAGGCGGGGTACCTCACGTGGTGCCCGTGATGCAAGCCATGACGACCGAGGGCGCCAGGCGGGTGCCAGCCCGCGCAGTGTCCTCCCTTCCTCTTTGGTGCAAAGGGGGCAAGCGCATCCGCGGAGTACCGAGGCATCAGGCAAAGGTTGCCATTTCAGTGCAATGAGACCAAGACCAGGAGGACTACGAGATGAAGGTCACCGTGGAGCCCAAGACGGCATCATCACCAGAGCTTTGTGCAGGCAAAGACTACTTTTGTCAGGGTAGCTGATACTAGTTGTCCCCCTTCAAATTAGCCCGCCATTGTTGGCTCCCTTCCCGCTCGATATTTGGGAAGAGGACCAGGGCCTCTATAAATAGGACCAGCCACCCATAGAGCAGGGGGCAGAGAGAGCGGAGGGGGGCTGAGAGGTAGAGAGAGAGAGAAGGGTGACTGAACTCCTCCCAGTAGTTCATCGCCCCAGCCAAGAACAGACCCTCGCGAGGCTCTTCTTCCTTGTATTGTTCATCATCATCAGCCCAAGAGGCAATCCACCACACCACACACTGGAGTAGGGTATTACACCACAACGGTGGCCCGAACCAGTATAAACCCTGCGTCTCTTGTGTTGTTCTTTCCTTAGTTTAGATCCTAGCAAGGAGGAGGAGTGCAGGTAGGTAGGAGGCGAAATCTCCGCGCGCATTATTAGGAGAATGATGTGATTGACATGACCCATTCCATTAGCTTAGCACCCGATTGTTTAGTATGTTGCTATTGCTTTCTTCATGACTTATACATGTTCCTATGACTATGAGATTATGCAACTCCCGTTTGCCGGAGGAACACTTTGTGTGCTACCAAATGTCACAACGTAACTGGGTGATTATAAAGGACCTCTACAGGTGTCTCCAAAGGTACATGTTGGGTTGGCGTATTTCGAGATTAGGATTTGTCACTCCGATTGTCGGAGAGGTATCTCTAGGCCCTCTCGATAATGCACATCACATAAGCCTTGCAAGCATTTCAACTAATGAGTTAGTTGCGAGATGATGTATTACGAAACGAGTAAAGATACTTGCTGGTAACGAGATTGAACTAGGTATTGAGATACCGACGATCGAATCTCAGGCAAGTAAAATACCGATGACAAAGAGAACAACGTATGTTGTTATGCGGTCTAACCGATAAAGATCTTCATAGAATATGTAGGAGCCAATATGAGCATCGAGGTTCCGCTATTGGTTATTGACTAGAGACGTGTCTCGATCATGTCTATATTGTTCTCGAACCCGTAGGGTCCGCACGCTTAAGGTTTCGATGACAGTTATATTATGAGTTTATGAGTTTTGATGTACTGAAGTTAGTTCGGAGTCCCGGATGTGATCACGGACATAACGAGGAGTCTCGAAATGGTCGAGACATAAAGATTGATATATTAGACGGCTATACTTGGACACCGGAAGTGTTCTGGGTGATTTCCGAGAAAACCGGAGAGCCGGAGGGTTACTGGAACCCTACCGGGAGAAGTAATGGGCCATATGGGCCTTAGTGGAGAGAGAGAGGGGCAGCCAGGGTGGGCCGCGCGCCTCCTCCCCCTGGTCCGAATTGGACTAGGAGAAGGGGGGCGGCGCCCCCCTTTCCTTCTCCCTCCCCACTTCCTTCCCCCTCCTACTAGGAGTCCTACTCCTACTAGGAGGAGGACTCCTCCTGGCGCGCCAATAGGGGCCGGCCGGCCTCCTCCCCTTGCTCCTTTATATACTGGGGCAGGGGCCACCCCTAGACACACAAGTTGATCCACGTGATGATATTCTTAGCCGTGTGCGGTGCCCCCTTCCACCATAATCCTCGATAATATTGTAGCGGTGCTTAGGCGAAGCCCTGCGACGGTAGTACATCAAGATCGTCACCACACCGTCGTGCTGACAGAAGTCTACCCCGACACTTTGCTGGATCGGAGTCCGGGGATCGTCATCGAGCTGAACGTGTGCTAAAACTCGGAGGTGCCATAGTTTCGGTGCTTGATCGGTCGGGCCGTGAAGACGTACGACTACATCAACCGCGTTGTGCTAACGCTTCCGTTGTCGGTCTACAAGGGTACGTAGATCACACTCTCCCCTCTCGTTGCTATGCATCACCATGATCTTGCGTGTGCATAGGAAAATTTTGAAATTACTATGTTCCCCGACAGTGGTATCAGAGCCTAGGTTTTATGTGTTGATGTTATATGCACGAGTAGAACACAAGTGAGTTGTGGGCAATATAAGTCATACTGCTTACCAGCATGTCATACTTTGGTTCGGCGGTATTGTTGGACGAAGCGGCCCGGACCGACATTACGTGTACGCTTACACGAGACCGGTTCTCCCGACGTGCTTTGCACAAAGGTGGCTAGCGGGTGACAGTTTCTCCAACTTTAGTTGAACCGAGTGTGGCTACACCCGGTCCTTGCGAAGGTTAAAACAGCACCAACTTGACAAACTATCATTGTGGTTTTGATGCGTAGGTAAGATTGGTTCTTGCTTAAGCCCGTAGCAACCACGTAAAACTTGCAACAACAAAGTAGAGGACGTCTAACTTGTTTTTGCAGGGCATGTTGTGATGTGATATGGTCAAGACATGATGCTAAATTTTATTGTATGAGATGATCATGTTTTGTAACCAAGTTATCGGCAACTGGTAGGAGCCATATGGTTGTCGCTTTATTGTATGCAATGCAATTGCGATGTAATGCTTTACTTTATCACTAAGCGGTAGCGATAGTCGTGGAAGCATAAGATTGGCGAGACGACAATGATGCTACGATGGTGATCAAGGTGTCGCGCCAGTGATGATGGTGATCACGACGGTGCTTCGAAGATGGAGATCACAAGCACAAGATGATGATGGCCATATCATATCACTTATATTGATTGCATGTGATGTTTATCTTTTATGCATCTTATCTTGCTTTGATTGACGGTAGCATTTTAAGATGATCTCTCACTAATTATAAAGAAGTGATCTCCCTAAGAATGCACCGTTGCGAAAGTTCTTCGTGCTGAGACACCACGTGATGATCGGGTGTGATAGGCTCTACGTTCAAATACAACGGTTGCAAAACAGTTGCACACGCAGAATACTCAGATTATACTTGACGAGCCAAGCATATACAGATATGGCCTCAGAACACGGAGACCGAAAGGTCGAGCGTGAATCATATAGTAGATATGATCAACATAGCGATGTTCACCAATGAAACTACTCCATCTCATGTGATGATCGGACATGGTTTAGTTGATTTGGATCACGTAATCACTTAGAGGATTAGAGGGATGTCTATCTAAGTGGAAGTTCTTTAATAATATGATTAATTGAACCTAAATTTATCATGAACTTAGTACCTGATAGTATCTTGCTTGTTTATGTTTGATTGTGGATAGATGGCCCGTGCTGTTGTTCCGTTGAATTTTAATGCATTCCTTAAGAAAGCAAAGTTGAAATATGATGGTAGCAATTACACGGACTGGGTCCGTAACTTGAGGATTATCCTCATTGCTGCACAGAAGAATTACGTCCTGGAAGCACCGCTGGGTGCCAGGCCTGCTGCTGGAGCAACACCAGATGTTATGAACGTCTGGCAGAGCAAAGCTAATGACTACTTGATAGTTCAGTGTGACATGCTTTACGGCTTAGAATCGGGACTTCAACGACGTTTTGAACGTCATGGAGCATATGAGATGTTCCAGGAGTTGAAGTTAATATTTCAAGCAAATGCCCAGATTGAGAGATATGAAGTCTCCAATAAGTTCTATAGCTGCAAGATGGAGGAGAACAGTTCTGTCAGTGAGCATATACTCAAAATGTCTGGGTATAATAATCACTTGATTCAATTGGGAGTTAATCTTCTAGATGATTGCGTCATTGACAGAATTCTCCAATCACTGCCACCAAGCTACAAGAGCTTCGTGATGAACTATAATATGCAAGGGATGAATAAGACTATTCCCGAGCTCTTCGCAATGCTGAAAGCTGCGGAGGTAGAAATCAAGAAGGAGCATCAAGTGTTGATGGTCAATAAGACCACTAGTTTCAAGAAAAAGGGCAAAGGGAAGAAGAAGGGGAACTTCAAAAAGAACAGCAAGCAAGTTGCTACTCAAGAGAAGAAACCCAAACCTGGACCTAAGCCTGAACCTGAGTGCTTCTACTGCAAGCAGACTGGTCACTGGAAGCAGAACTACCCCAAGTATTTGGCGGATAGGAAGGATGGCAAGGTGAACAAAGGTATATGTGATATACATGTTATTGATGTGTACCTTACTAATGCTCGCGGTAGCACCTGGGTATTTGATACTGGTTCTGTTGCTAACATTTGCAACTCGAAACAGGGACTACAAATTAAGCGAAGATTAGCTAAGGACGAGGTGACGATGCGCGTGGGAAATGGTTCCAAAGTCGATGTGATCGCGGTCGACACCCTACCTCCACATCTACCTTCGGGATTAGTATTAGACCTAAATAATTGTTATTTGGTGCCAGCGTTAAGCATGAACATTATATCTGGATCTTGTTTGATGCGAGATGGTTATTCATTTAAATCAGAGAATAATGGTTGTTCTATTTATATGAGTAATATCTTTTATGGTCATGCACCCTTAAAGAGTGGTCTATTCTTATTAAATCTTGATAGTAGTGACACACATATTCATAATGTTGAAACCAAAAGATGCAGAGTTGATAATGATAGTGCAACTTATTTGTGGTACTATTGTTTGGGTCATATCGGTGTAAAGCGCATGAAGAAACTCCATACTGATGGGCTTTTGGAACCACTTGATTATGAATCACTTGGTACTTGCGAACCATGCCTTATGGGTAAGATGAAAAAAACACCGTTCTCCGGTACTATGGAGAGAGCAACAGATTTGTTGGAAATCATACATACAGATGTATGTGGTCCGATGAATGTTGAGGCTCGTGGCGGATATCGTTATTTTCTCACCTTCACAGATGACTTAAGCAGATATGGGTATATCTACTTAATGAAACATAAGTCTGAAACATTTGAAAAGTTCAAAGAATTTCAAAGTGAAGTTGAAAATCATCGTAACAAGAAAATAAAATTCCTGCGATCTGATCATGGAGGAGAATATTTGAGTTACGAGTTTGGTGTACATTTGAAACAATGCGGAATAGTTTCGCAACTCACGCCACCCGGAACACCACAGCGTAATGGTGTGTCCGAACATCGTAATCGTACTTTACTAGATGTGGTGTTATCTATGATGTCTCTTACTGATTTACCGCTATCGTTTTGGGGTTATGCTCTAGAGACGGCCGCATTCACGTTAAATAGGGCACCATCAAAATCCGTTGAGACGACGCCTTATGAACTATGGTTTCGCAAGAAACCAAAGTTGTCGTTTCTGAAAGTTTGGGGTTGCGATGCTTATGTGAAAAAGCTTCAACCTGATAAGCTTGAACCCAAATCGGAGAAATGTGTCTTCATAGGATATCCAAAGGAAACTATTGGATACACCTTCTATCACAGATCCGAAGGCAAAACTTTTGTTGCTAAATTCGGAAACTTTCTAGAGAAGGAGTTTCTCTCGAAAGAAGTGAGTGGGAGGAAAGTAGAACTTGATGAGGTAACTGTACCTGCTCCATTATTGGAAAGTAGTACATCACAGAAACCAGTTTCTGTGACACCTACACCAATTAGTGAGGAAGCTAATGATGATGATCATGAAGCTTCAGAACAAGATACTACTGAACCTCGTAGATCAACCAGAGTAAGATCCGCACCAGAGTGGTACGGTAATCCTGTTCTGGAAGTCATGCTACTAGATCATGATGAACCTACGAACTATGGAGAAGCGATGGTGAGCCCAGATTCCGCTAAATGGCTTGAAGCCATGAAATCTGAGATGGGATCCATGTATGAGAACAAAGTGTGGACTTTGGTTGACTTGCCCGTTGATCGGCAAGCAATTGAGAACAAATGGATCTTCAAGAAGAAGACTGACGCTGACGGTAATGTTACTATCTACAAAGCTCGACTTGTTGCAGAAGGTTTTCGACAAGTTCAAGGGATTGACTACGATGAGACCTTCTCACCTGTAGCGATGCTTAAGTCTGTCCGAATCATGTTAGCAATTGCCGCATTTTATGATTATGAAATTTGGCAAATGGATGTCAAAACTGCATTCCTGAATGGATTTCTGCAAGAAGAGTTGTATATGATGCAACCGGAAGGTTTTGTCAATCCAAAGGGAGCTAACAAAGTGTGCAAGCTCCAGCGATCCATTTATGGACTAGTGCAAGCCTCTCGGAGTTGGAATAAATGCTTTGATAGTGTGATCAAAGCATTTGGTTTTGTACCGACTTTTGGAGAAGCCTGTATTTACAAGAAAGTGAGTGGGAGCTCTGTAGCATTTCTTATATTATATGTAGATGACATATTACTAATCGGAAATGATATAGAATTTCTGGATAGCATAAAGGGATACTTGAATAAGAGTTTTTCAATGAAAGACCTCAGTGATGCTGCTTACATATTGGGCATTAAGATCTATAGAGACAGATCAAGACGCTTAATTGGACTTTCACAAAGCACATACCTTGACAAAGTTTTGAAAAGGTTCAAAATGGATCAAGCAAAGAAAGGATTCTTGCCTGTGTTACAAGGTGTGAAATTGTCAGGACCCCGATTCCAAGTCACATCGATCTAGCCGGTAACACCTCATATCACTTTGCGGCCTCACGCACGGTATTCCCACGGGTGTCGCCTTACCATGGTCTGGGACCATTTGCACCTTTTGGCTCACGTATATGATAGTGTCGCTAGCATCCATATGACAGAGAAACCGGGCCGACATGGCTAGTCGTGAACCCAAAGCGGCACTAACCTATGGGAACAGGCATACATGAATCACATCGAGCGTGTCGGTCAGCAGCTTGTGAATCCGGGCTGTAGCGCTGGGCTAACAGGACTCCGGGAACCCGGGCTGTAGGATTACCAAGCCAAACCGGTCGAAGTTGAGTCTAGAAATGCTTTAGTTATATACGGGAATTGATTGTGGAAGGGAACGTAAGGCTCTTTTTGCTCCTTATACCTTATGCCTTCTGATCTGAGTCACCCTCTTCTCTCCTACGGGGATTAAGAACTAGGCTTCTCATCTTTCTATCAGGATCACGTGTTACTAATCCATAGATTCGTAGGATTGTTGGTCTCAAGCCTCAGTTCAGTTTCTTCTACTCCAGTGTGTTGTTAAATGGCCTCAGAACCCTGATACGATGTTGTTGAGTGGTTATGCCACCATTTTGCAGGATGTCTCAAATATTTTTGAGCACTTACAGCCGTTATGCTGTCCGAGTCATCCCAAGTTTCTAAACAATCTGGTGCATTTGCAAATCCTTCCTCCCAGTTCCTGATGTCCTTTTGGGCCAGTTTAAGCACACTAATCCGTCTATTGAGGTACTCCGCTGCCTCGGCATTTATGTTGGAGCTATTATTATGACCCTAGGTGTCTAGAGTATCACCTCGTAATCTAGCAATGCTTTGCATCCCCAGTGTGATGATTCTGGCCACCATTCTCGAAAGCATCCCGTGATGCCGTTTAGTTAGTACGCATTCTATTCCTGGGTTCTTGGCCCAAAATTCACTCTACTTATCTCGTGTTGATAGTGTTGCTAGTTCCTTTAGGATATTAGTAACCTTGCGACAGTCCTCGAGGTCCGTGGTATTTCCTTCTTCCAAATATCATGAACCATTAAGGCGGAAGTTCTTTGAACCAAAAGATCACAATAAGAGTGCTCTTAATGGGTTCTCCATTCAAGAATTGTGAATCTGCTAGTCCTACCTTTCTGCATGGATTATCCAGAAGAAACCTGTTGAACTTGTTTGACATACTAATCTACGCGTCCACAACCCAGAAAATTATATGTTCCTTGAGTGGTTCCTCTTCAGTTGTATCCCGACCATCCTCTATCAGTTGATAGCCAAGAGTACGTGTGCATTTGTGTTCATCGATGCCTAGTATTCTTGTGGTTCGTCAAGCCATTCTATTTCAGAATGACTAGGAGAAACAAACTCCAGTACCTCATCCATTTCTAAGATTGGGTCAAAGCAGTTGTATTCCGCAGATCAAAATGCAACCCAGCTTTTGGTTCTGTTCTGCCCTGAAGTATTACCCACTTTATGTCAGGAGCGTCATGAGATTTGCACCTTCTCTTATGAATTCTTGACGTAGTGATACTTCTTGCCATCATTGTTCATTCCTCGGTTCCCGTGTTATTGTAACCGAAATGCCGGAAAGTGAGTCGTAATGTGTGAAATCAATACTCCTAGCAACTCCGTTGCTTAGTTGTTAATGGACAATATTCTCATTCTTAGCGTGTTGGTTATTGAATCATAATTCTAAGATTGATCATGCTACCTAGTCCATTTTCCTGGTACACTCTTCGATCAAGAGTTGGGACTGTGTCTATCCTTGCTTAGTTGATCATATCGTGTTGCCCTGAAAAGCAAGATTGTTCTCGAGTTTAGTAACATATCGGTGGTTCGTGATTTTCCAAAGATCTTCTCGGAAGTATTACCTGGTTGTCACCTGACCAGTATGTTGAGTTCGTGATTAAATGGGTTTTCTTATAAATCACCCCTTCTCCAAGAATCTATGTTGGATATCCCTGAGCTAGTTGGTTGAGCTAAACAACAACTTGGAGAGTTGGAAGATAAAGATTGTCTGACTTAGTTCATGTTAAGGGATATCTTTTTGTGTGTGTGTGTGTGATGAAGAAAGATGATATCTCCATCGATTGGTCCTCGTGATCAGTTGTTGGATCTATTGCCTTGTCAAAACTTTGACTTGAATATGGGCTATCGTCAAGTCAAATCAGAACCAACGATGTTTGTAATGTTGCCTTACTCGTGGTTGATCCCTCGAGCATACACCATAACATATTTTGGGATGACCAATGCTATCACCGTGTTCACATGATGGTGGAAGTCCAGTGATATGGAAATTCCGATGAGTTGCTGTTGAGCCCATCAGCGGCATTTTGTCTCCTCCATGATTTGTGTTGAACATCCAGCTAGTGTTGAAAACTTGTGTAAGCATTTTCTTCATGCCCCGTTCATGTAGAATATGTTTGGATCAAAGTAGTGACCTCCTCTAAGTTCACGTGCAAACGATGCAAGTTGCCATCGTGAGTTCGAGAAAGGTTGTTTTTGTTTCCTCTGGTACCATCCCAAGTCAGTCATGCATGTGCGAAGTATGCTATGGTTTGACAGGCTCGCTACCTCCATTCCATTTGTATTCCCTATCACACCAAGCCACTGGCTGATTTGTTCAGGGAAAAGAAGTTTCTTCATAAGAGCTAATCATATGACTTATGCAAGGACTTTGATATCCTTGATGATGGTTCCCAACTAGGACTCGGCAGTGTTTCATTGTAAGACTACTATGTGATCATGCTTGTCTGGGACAACATGTTCACATGTGTTTAGCAGAACCAGCTCATGTTTTGGAGCTTACTACCATAGTCCATTTCCTGAGAATCTCGCAATGTCATCTCGTCGATTTGTGTTGCAAACTTTCATTTTCTTTCCAGACTCGATGAGTCTGGAATATCCTGACACCAACCAGATCTGAATCTCAGGCAGATGTGATGGTTGGGACGTTTTCCCAAGAGCTATAATATTGATCTCTCTGTAACCCGGTAAAGTGGATGTCGTGACCAACACACCCAGCCGGAAGACCTATTATTGTAGTATCTTGATTGAGTAAGTTGGCCACCTCCCCATAAGGATCTCGTAGAATTTATACCAATAGTAGTTCCTTATGGATTTTTGTGTTTCTGAAGTCTGACCTGCTACTTGATGTTCTAGATACCAAACCATTTGAAAGAATGGTTAGGCTAGCACATCAAGGAGAGCATCAGAAGCGGAGCGCTAAATGTCTCTCGGTCGATCATCCAGATTTTGATCCCTTGGCCTCGCTAAGGTGAAATCTGAGAAAGTGTTATCTTCCTTTGCACCCGCATTGTCCATCACTATTCATCATGGTAGTAAGATGTGTTGCCAGGATCCTCGGCACGGATGTTGGTAAGACCTTGATGAATATGGAAATGCTCAAGTTCTTGAGAGCATGCTCAGGCACTAGGTTCTGATGTTGTCGTTAACTGGAATGTGCCTCCGTTCTCTCAGTTGTTCGATAGCCATCCAATTGGTGGAATCACCTGTGTCGGTGAACCTTCTCCCCAGTTACTAGAATCATTCCCAACATTTGCATTTTGTTCCCAATTTACACCTCAGTAGTTGTTGTTCAGGATCATCTTCAAAAGTGAACTTACCATGGGTCTCATCCATTTCCGATGATAAGCAAAAATCATCCATTGTGTTGTCTTCAACAAGATAGTCCACACAATCCATTCTGGTCCGGGTATGCCATCCCTTCATACTCCGCCAAATGATTGTTGTGGTTTGCCTTAGGCTGGTATAAAGAGTTTCAATGATCTCTGAATCAAAAGTAATTATTTTTGCCATTTAAGGTAATAACTCTATGAGTCACCTTCCCCAAGGTACCCCGTTATTGAATCATGGCAATTATTTTCTCGCCACCCTGACACCATCCACCATCTCTCTAAGCGTGGAATTGTTGCCCACCAAATCAAACCTCGTTCTTTGTTCTTCCATCCCTCTCGATGTGTTTTGTGTCCCAACTCGACATGTTTCAACATCTCATTCCACGAGTTGATCTTGAGTGCTTGATCTTCGAGGAGATCGTTTTCTATAGAGTTCCTTTTTGTCACCATCGTGTTGGATGAAGATCTCGAAAGCAAGGACATCAAGATCAATTGGAGCAATGAACCAACATCTTCGGGAAGGGTAATTGGATCGACAAGATCGTGTTAGCTAGTATCCCCTCTGTCTTCTTACCTCACGTCTTGAATCTCGGGACGAGATTCTTGTTTAGTGGGGGTGAGTTGTCACAGCCCTAGATTTGGTTGTAACCAGTTGCACCAGCATTCATGCATCATGTATATATTTATGAAAGTTGAATTGGGGAAAGTGGGAAGCCTCAGAAGTCTTTTACAAAAATGATCAACAATAAAAAATTGTTGCAAATAAACCCAAGAAAATGTTCCTGTCAAGCTATAAAAATATTGGCAAGAGGTAAAACTCAAACTAATACTTTTGGAGTCTCAGAAATATTTATTTTGGGCCTTTGAATTAATTCAATAACTATTTGCATTGGATATATATTCTTAATATAATTAATATATGTCCAATAATTCTGGAACATTTTATGTGGTTTTCTATATATTAGTTCTAGCCACATAATTATTTTCAGGATTTTATAAAATGGTTTGGTGTTAAAACTAAAACCAAAACAAATTGTAGAAAAGAAATTAAAAACAGAAATAGAGAGAGAGAGAGAGCTACCTGGACTTACCTCTGCAGCCCACCTGGCGGCCCAAGTGGCCGGCCCAGCCCACCACCGCCTCCTTCCCTGTCGCCTTCCTCCTCGCGCTAGTAGGCAGAGGGCGTGTGCCCGCGGCGCGCCGGCACGCGCCAGCCACCTCCTGCCTACTTGCTCGCTGCTGGAGACAGCCCCGAGCGCCATGCACTCCCCCTCGACCGCCCCGTACCCCTCTCACTCTCCCATGCCCATTCCCCTCCTCTCCCTCGCTCCCTCACGCGACGCCCGAGGACTACCGTCACCGCCGTTCGCCTTTGCCACGGCCACCAGCACCCCCATGCCAAGCCAGCTAGGCCACGAGCTCCGCCTCATCTGCCTCTTCCTCCTCGTCGAGTTGTGCAACGCCGGACGCCCTGAGCACCTCCACGCTGTCGTCTTCAACCTCCCGACGCCAGAGATCTCCATCGCCGCCCCGCTTGCTCCGGCCTCTCCTCGAAGCCACTGACCAACCCTGCGGAACCGCTATGAGCTCCTACGCCCCTTGCCCCTCTCCCCGTCGACGCATTCGTCCTCTAGCCCCGATCCCCAACCGTGACCGAAGTATCTCGCCGTCGGCCATGGCGTAGCCGTGGCCACACCCGCGCAAGCTCGCAACCGAGCGCGCCATCATGCTCAGCACGTTCCCAGGAGTCGACCGCGACCACCCGCGGCTCCTGCCGTTCCCTGCATCGCATAACCCGCTGTTGGCCGAACTCCGGCCGCCGCAAAGCTCGACGTCGCCGTCGTTTTGGACCACCCCGAGCCCAAACACCACTACCACTGGACGCGGACGAGTCTCCTCGTCACGTAGAGCCTCTCTGCCACGCAAATGGTCGCCTGTGGGCGATTCCCGAGCCGCACCGCCGTCTCGGCCCTCGCCGGCGGCTAAACGCCGGCGGGTTGACCGCTTTGACCGGCAGGGTTGACCCCGCTGGCCCGGGTAGACCCCGGTTTGACCTCCCCTGGGTCCTGACGTGTGGGCCCAGGCCCTTGTTTAATTACTGTTAGTTTAATTAGTGTCAATTAACTTAGTTAACCCACTGACTCGTTGACATGTGGGCCCAGCCCTGCTGACATTTTAGTTAGTGTTAGCTTAGGGCTAATTAACTCAGTCAATTAGCTGAGTCACTGACCTGCGGGTCCCAGGGGTTAGTTTGACCTGGATCGTGCCCGTTGACCGCTGACATCATAGTGACGTCATGCTGACGCAGTAACACATTTTCTGGATTTATTCTTATATAGGAAATTTCAGAAAATGCCCAAAACTTCTAAAAATCATAGAAAATCAACCGTAACTCCAAATGAAATAAATTATATATGAAAAATTATCAGAAAAATTCAAGGAATCTGTTTATGGAATTTTCATGCATGTTTGAACAATGTTTGTCCTCTGTTTTGGACAAAACAAATAAATGGCATTTAACTAATCATATATGGAGTTTGAATTTGAATCTTGTATTCAAACCAACTTCATTTAATTGTGTTGCTAGTTGCATTATCTCAATCAACAACATATTGCCATGTCATTATCATGCATCATGTTGTGCATTGCATTGATTGTGTTCCTTCTCTATTGCCGGTATTTGTCCCCTCTTGATAGACGTGGTTTCGACGATGGGTTCGATGACACCGATGAAGAGCTATAATATCTTTAGAAGTGCAAGGCAAGCACAACCCCCTTGTTCATTCCGATACAAGCCCACTCTCTCACTTCTGCTCTCTTTTACTGCATTAGGACAACAACGATTCATCTGTTACTTGTTGCGGTAGTTGAACCCCTTTATCCTCTGCATGACCTGTCATTGCCACAGTAAATAGATGAAACCCACTAGCATGAGTAGGAGTTGTTTGAGCCCTGATGTGCCTACTCATTCATGCTTATTTATCATGCCTGCTACTGCTTAGAGTTGAGTCAGGTCTGATTCATCGGGGATGAATTGGAACAGTGATGAACATGTCCTACTGTGTGTGAGCTAAGTGTGTGAACACGATTTGGTAAAGGTAACGGTGAGAGGCCATGTAGGAGTACATGGTGGGTTGTCTCATTGAAACCGTCCTTAGGAACTGAGTTCTGTGTTTGTGACCCTTGAAACAGTTACTACCACGCATTGGGCCCGAAACCAATGGACCCTCTTGGCTTCTTGATCACCCTTGTCCTCTGTCCAGGAGTTGCAACTAGTTTCTGGTGTTTATAGGATATGTGTTGGCGGCCGTGCGTAGCGCTGACCCTAGGGGTGGGCTATGATGCGGTAGATACACCGTGGCCGGGCATGCCGGGCGCCCGTTTGGTGTCTCGGAACCCTGTACACATCGTCCGGGGCCGTATGTGGAAACCTCGGTTGGACTCCCTGCGGATGGAACCTGGATAGGCGATAAACCTAGACTAGAGACTTGAGTGTTTAGGTAGGCTGTGGCCGACACCCTCGTTGGGCTTCCGCTTGAAGGTTGCCGAGTACATGTCATGTAAACGGCGGTAAGTGGTGAGAGCGTGTGTGAAGAAGTACACCCCTGCAGGGTTAACATCATCTATTCGAATAGCCGTGTCCGTGGTAATGGACTTATGGGTTGCCTATAATAGTTCATAGACAAGTGAAAGTGGATACTCTAAAATGCACAAGATAAGCGTGAGTGCTATGGATGGCGTTCTCGTAGGTAGACGAGAGCGGATCCATAGTAGTGTATTGATTGGTGAATATGTGGACTCGTGTGTGCCACCTCAAAAGAGTTGCTTGCAGTCATAGTTCAGGTTAGCCACTGAGTCAAAGCTGGCTTGCTGCAGATAAACTCCACCACCCCCTTTATTGATACTGATGCATATGTAGATAGTTCTGATGTAAGTCTTGCTGGGTACATTTGTACTCACGTTTGCTTAATTTATGTTTTGCAGAGAGACTTCAGTCTCGCTAGTAGTTTCGCATGGACTTCGACGTTTAGCTTGATACCTCACCTACGATCTTGTGCCCTCGGCAGGTTCTGGTAGATAGTCAGGCTTCTTAGCCTTTTTCATTTATAGATGTCTGTATTCAAACATGTTAAGCTTCCGCGTGTGCTTGATTTGTATGCTGTGATTGTTGGGTCATGAGACCCATGTTTGTAATATCTCGCTCCTCGGAGCCTAAGGAATAAATACTTGAGTTGTAGAGTTATGTTGTGATGCCATGTTGTATTTACACATATCGAGCATATTGTGTGCATGATTGAAATGCTTGGTATGTGTGGGATCCAACAATCTAGTTGTTTATCCTTGGCGGCCTCTCTTATGGGGAAATGTAGTCTAGTGCTTCCATGAGCCATAGTAGTCCGCTACAGCCCGGTTCACCGGAGTCCTGCTAGCCCAGCACTACTGCTCAGGACACTTGACTGGCCGGCATGTGTTTCACTTTGTTCCTGTGTCTGTCCCTTCGGGGAAATGTCACGCGGTGACATCCAGAGTCCTGTTAGCCCAGTGCTACAGCCCGGATTCACATGCTGCTGACCGACATGCTCGACGTGATTCATGTATGCATGTCCCCATAGGTTAGTGCCGCTTTGGGTTCACGACTAGCCATGTCGGCCCGGGTTCTCTGTCATATGGATGCTAGCAACGCTGTCATATACGTGAGCCAAAAGGCGCAAACGGTCCCGGGCCATGGTAAGGCGACACCCGTGGGAATACCATGCGTGAGGCCGCAAAGTGATATGAGGTGTTACCGGCTAGATCGATGTGACTTGGAATCGGGGTCCTGACAGAAATTGAGTAAGACTCAATGCCCGACCAATGCAGAAGATAGAGAGAAAATGAAAGATGTTCCCTATGCTTCAGCCATAGGCTATATCATGTATGCAATGCTGTGTACCAGACCTGATGTGTGTCTTGCTATAAGTCTAGCAGGCAGGTACCAAAGTAATCCAGGAGTGGATCACTGGACAGCGGTCAAGAACATCCTGAAATACCTGAAAAGGACTAAGGATATGTTTCTCATATATGGAGGTGACAAAGAGCTCATTGTAAATGGTTACGTTAATGCAAGCTTTGACACTGATCCGGACGATTCTAAATCGCAAACCGGATACGTGTTTACATTAAATGGTGGAGCTGTCAGTTGGTGCAGTTCTAAACAAAGCGTTGTGGCGGGATCTACATGTGAAGCGGAGTACATAGCTACTTCGGAAGCAGCAAACAAAGGAGTCTGGATGAAGGAGTTCATATCCGATCTAGGAGTCATACCTAGTGCATCGGGTCCAATGAAAATCTTTTGTGACAATACTAGTGCAATTGCCTTGGCAAAGGAATCCAGATTTCACAAGAGAACCAAGCACATCAAGAGACGCTTCAATTCCATCCGGGATCTAGTCCAGGTGGGAGACATAGAGATTTGCAAGATACATACAGATCTGAATGGAGCAGACCCATTGACTAAGCCTCTTCCACGAGCAAAACATGATCAGCACCAAAGCTCCATGGGTGTTAGAATCATTACTATGCAATCTAGATTATTGACTCTAGTGCAAGTAGGAGACTGAAGGAAATATGCCCTAGAGGCAATAATAATGTTATTATTTTATTTCCTTATATCATGATAAATGTTTATTATTCATGCTAGAATTGTATTATCCGGAAACATAATACTTGTGTGAATACATAGACAAACCAAACGTCACTAGTATGCCTCTACTTGACTAGCTCATTAATCAAAGATGGTTATGTTTCCTAACCATAGGCATGTGTTGTCATTTTATTAACGGGATCACATTATTAGGAGAATGATGTGATTGACATGACCCATTCCATTAGCTTAGCACCCGATCGTTTAGTATGTTGCTATTGCTTTCTTCATGACTTATACATGTTTCTATGACTATGAGATTATGCAACTCCCATTTGCCGGAGGAACGCTTTGTGTGCTACCAAACGTCACAACATAATTGGGTGATTATAAAGGAGCTCTACAGGTGTCTCCAAAGGTACATGTTGGGTTGGCGTACTTCGAGATTAGGATTTGTCACTTCGATTGTCGGAGAGGTATCTCTAGGCCCTCTCGATAATGCACATCACATAAGCCTTGCAAGCATTTCAACTAATGAGTTAGTTGCGAGATGATGTATTACGAAACGAGTAAAGAGACTTGCCGGTAACGAGATTGAACTAGGTATTGAGATACCGACGATCAAATCTTGGGCAAGTAAAATACCGATGACAAAGGGAACAACGTATGTTGTTATGCGGTCTAACCGATAAAGATCTTCGTAGAATATGTAGGAGCCAATATGAGCATCCAGGTTCCGCTATTGGTTATTGACCGGAGATGTGTCTCGGTCATGTCTATATTGTTCTCGAACCCGTAGGGTCCGCACGCTTAAGGTTTCGATGACAGTTATATTATAAGTTTATGAGTTTTGATGTACCGAAGTTAGTTCGGAGTCCCGGATGTGATCACGGACATAACGAGGAGTCTCGAAATGGTCGAGACATAAAGATTGATATATTAGACGGCTATATTCGGACACCGGAAGTGTTCCGGGTGATTTCGGAGAAAACCGGAGAGCCGGAGGGTTACTGGAACCCTACCGGGAGAAGTAATGGGCCATATGGGCCTTAGTGGAGAGAGAGAGAGGGGCAGCCAGGGTGGGCCGCGCGCCTCCTCCCCCCTGGTCCGAATTGGACTAGGAGAGGGGGGCGGCGCCCCCCTTTCCTTCTCCCTCCCCACTTCCTTCCCCCTCCTAGTAGGAGTCCTACTCCTACTAGGAGGAGGACTCCTCCTGCCGCGCCAATAGGGGCCGGCCGGCCTCCTCCCCTTGCTCCTTTATATACGGGGGCAGGGGGCACCCCTAGACACACAAGTTGATCCACGTGATCATATTCTTAGCCGTGTGCGGTGCCCCCTTCCACCATAATCCTCGATAATATTGTAGCGGTGCTTAGGCGAAGCCCTGTGACGGTAGTACATCAAGATCGTCACCACGCCGTCGTGCTGACAGAACTCTACCCCGACACTTTGCTGGATCGGAGTCCGGGGATCATCATCGAGCTGAATGTGTGCTAAAACTCGGAGGTGCCGTAGTTTTGGTGCTTGATCGGTCGGGCCGTGAAGACGTACGACTACATCAACCGCGTTGTGCTAACGCTTCCGCTGTCGGTCTACAAGGGTATGTAGATCACACTCTCCCCTCTCGTTGCTATGCATCACCATGATCTTGTGTGTGCGTAGGAAAATTTTGAAATTACTATGTTCCCCAACATGAGGACCAATGCAGCTGGTGCTCGGGCTGTAAGGAACTTAGGTTCATCACTGGCATTGAAGGTAATAGCCGTGTCACTCCATGGATTTATTGTTGCCACATGGTAGATTTCGGCAAGGCTGTGGAGTGTTCTCTTCTGCCTATTATTTTATGCAAAGGTCTTTGAGGGAGTCCTGGATTAGGGGGTATCCGGACAGCCGGACTATAACCTTTGGCCGGACTGTTGGACTATGAAGATACAAGATTGAAGACTTCGTCTCGTGTCCGGATGGGACTCTCCTTGGCATGGAAGGCAAGCTTGGCAATATGGATATGTAGATCTCCTTCCTTGTAACCGACTCTGTGTAACCCTAGGCCCCTCCGATGTTTATATAAACCGGAGGGTTTAGTCCGTAGGACACAATCACAATAATCATACCATAGGCTATCTTCTAGGGTTTAGCCTCTCTGATCTCGTGGTAGATCTACTCTTGTACTACCCATATCATCAATATTAATCAAGCAGGAGTAGGGTTTTACCTCCATCGAGAGGGCCCGAACCTGGGTAAAAACATCGTGTCCCTTGTCTCATGTTACCATCCACCTAGACGCACAGTTCGGGACCCCCTACCCGAGATCCGCCGGTTTTGACACCGACATTGGTGCTTTCATTGAGAGTTCCTCTATGTCATCATCATCAGGCTTGATGGCTCCTTCGATCATCGTTAGCGATGCGGTCCAGGGTGAGACTTTTCTCCCCGGACAGATCTTCGTATTCAGGGGCTTTGCACTACGGGCCAATTCGCTTGGCCATCTGGAGCAGATTGAAAGCTACGCCCCTGGCCATCAGGTCAGGTTTGGAAGTTTAAAATACACGGCCGATATCCGCGGAGACTTAATCTTCAACGGATTCGAGCCCTTGCCAAGTGCGCCGCACTGTCACGATGGGCATAATTTAGCTCTGCCGCCGGACAATGTTCAGGAGATCGCACCTGCAATCGCTCTGACCTTCAATTCGGAGCCAACTGCGCCATCCAGGGATGGGTGGTTGAACACCACCATGAAGGCCGCAGCCTCGATGGCGATCGAGCCAAACACAAACCTTATCCTTCGTGAGGCCCATGACTCCACATTGCCGGACTCTCCTCCGGACTCTGAACCATCCGTGCCCCTGCCAATCAAATCCGATTGGGCGCCGATCATGGAATTCACCGCCACGGATATCTTTCAGCACTCGCCCTTCGGCGACATACTGAACTCACTAAGGTCTCTCTCCTTATCAAGAGAGTCCTGGCCGGATTATGACCGACAGGATTGGGATGCGGACGACGAAGAAATTCGACGCCCACCCACCACCCACTTCATAGCCACTGTCGATGATTTGACTGACATGCTCGACTTCGACTCCGAAGACATCAACGGTATGGACGACGATGTAGGAGACGAACAGGAATCAGCGCCTACAGGGCACTGGACAGCCACCTCATCTCACGATGTATATATGGTGGACACACCCAAAGGAAACGACGACGAGGAACGGGAGGACGCAGCGAAGGATCGTTCCCTCGAAAAGTAGTCAAAGCGGCGGCGCAAGCGCCGCTCCAAACCCCGCCTCGACAGAAACAACAGTCATACAGACCCAGCCGCAGAGCAGGGCGAGCCGGCGGACGACAAACATGGCATCGAGCAACCGTCCGAACAAGGCAATTTGGATAATCAAACCGAACAACCCGTCCCCAGCGAAGATAATAGTCCGGATGACCTCACGCCGGACAAGTTCTTGGAGCAGAAGAACCTCCATAAAAGGCTCGTCGCCACTGCGCGTAGCCTGAAAAAGCAGAAGCGGAAGCTAAAGACCACGGAAGATGCACTCAGAATCAAACGGAGCAAAGTACTCAACACTGCAGACAAATATGGCGACAGTTGCCACACAAAGAGCTACGCGAAGCAAAAGCTACTGCCCGAATTTGATGAGGAGGCCTTAGAGCCCCCCCCCCCCCAATGAAAAAACAAAGCAGCCATCCAGTCGGATAGACGACCTCACGGCCAACATAGAGCGGCACACGGCGCCACACACAAGCCAGCACGTGATCCACACGAGGACTCGCATCAAAGAGATGGCCCAACTAGATCTATCTACGGGCCAAGAAAGCACACTCTTGCAAGCAACGCAACACAACAAATATCCGAACACCACGGCACACCCAAATACAGGGGTGTCGCACACCCCCTATGTTTCACTGATGAGGTGTTGGACCATGAATTTCCAGCGGGATTCAAACCCGTAAACATAGAGGCATACGACGGAACAACAGACCCTGGGGTCTGGATTGAGGACTACATCCTCCACATCCACATGGCTCGAGGAGATGATCTCCACACCATCAAAAACCTACCCCTCAAGCTCAAAGGGCCAGCCAGGCATTGGCTCAAAAGCCTCCCCGAAAACACTATTGGAAGTTGGAAAGAGCTCGAGGACGCCTTTCGGGCAAATTTTCAAGGGACCTATGTCCGACCACTGGATGCAGATGATTTAAGTCATATAACTCAACAGCCCGAAGAGTCAGCCCGAAAACTCTGGAACAGGTTCCTTACTAAAAAGAACCAAATAGTCGACTATCCGGACGCCGAAGCCTTAGCATCTTTTAAACACGGCGTTCGAGATGAATGGCTCGCCAGACACCTCAGCCAGGAAAAGCCAAGAACAATGGCCGCATTAACAAGCCTCATGACCCGCTTTTGCGCGGGCGAGGACAGCTGGTTGGCAAGATGCAGCACCAGCGACCCAAGTACATCCGAAGTCAGGGATGGAAACGGGAAGCCATGACGCAGCAAAGACCAGCGCCGAAATAAGGAAACCAGCCCAAAGAGCACGGCAGTTAACGCCGGATTCAAAAGCTCTCGGCGGGGTCAGCAAAAGCTGCCTCTCAAAGATAACATGGACGAACTGTCCGGCTTAAACAAAATCCTGGACAAGATATGTCAAATCCACAGCACCCCTGGTAAGCCTGCAAATCATACCCACAAAGAATGTTGGGTCTTCAAGCAATCCGGCAAACTCAATGCCGAACGCAAGGGGCTGGATACACCAAGCGAAGACGATGATGAACCTCACAAGCAAAGCACTGGGGAACAGAAGAAATTCCCACAAGAAGTCAAAATTGTAAATGTATTACACGTGACAAAAGGGAGAAACAAAGTGGCACCCACAGAGGTACGTGCCATGTGGCCTATCACAACGGAGTTTCGCCACTGGTTGTCCAAACCAATCACCTTCGACCATCGGGATTACTCCGGAAGTATCCGACACGCAGGCTGGGCTGCCTTGGTATTAGACCCGATGATTGACGAATACCACTTTACGCTAGTCCTGATGGACGGCGGCAGTAGTGTGAACCTGATATATCAGGACACGGTCCGCAAAATGGGGGTAGACCCAACAAAAATTAGCCATAGCAATATTTCCTTTAAAGGAGTAACACCAGGCCGAGGGGCTCATTGTTCGGGCTCCCTCCTACTAGAAGTCATATCCGGCTCTCCTGATAACTTCCGTAGCGAAAAGCTAACCTTCTACATCGCTCCGTTTAAAAGTGGCTATCAAGCACTACTGGGATGCGACGCTTTCGCCCACTTCAACGCAATACCGCACTATGCGTCTCTTACGCTTAAGATGCCCGGTCCACAAGGCATCATTTCAGTAAAGGGAAACATTGAGCGCTCCTTGCGCGCGGAAGACTATGCGGCTGCTTTAACAGCCACACACTAAACTACCTCACCAACCAGAGCGCCTAATAGGTCGTCAAGACCACGGACACGGCTGGACGAGTCCGGCGTAACTACTTAGTTGTTAAAGGTTTGATGGTTATACACCCCTATACAAGGGGCTCCACGCATGTAAACAAGCAGCAATAAAACTCAATTCTTCCCACCTTGAATCATACTTTGTTTCCTTAGTATAACATACATTTTGCACGACTACTTTTTCAACTAAGTTCCTCTCTTTTCCAGATGAACATCGTGCTACACCCGTCCAGGATACGACACAACGGAGACACAGGCGCAGACGTGCAGCAGGGACCCGTTCTAAGGATTCTTTTCAGATTAAGACCCTGTGTAAACCTTTTTCACTGTCTCTTGTTGATACACATCCCCTGGATTCTCAGCGCAACTGAGAAGGAGGCTGGCGTCTTGGCATGTGGCCACGTCAGAATAATGCACGTACCTGGACACCAGGGGCTCATTACAAAGGGCGCTTCAGCCCGTTTAAAATCACAAAGACCGAATACCTTAGGGAGTGTCCGGCGTCGCGAGTTTGGCCTTATATGCATCAGCTCCGAATCATGTCTTTGGTCAAATGTTGGGTTTTCCCGGCTCCTGTGTTTTGCTGCCTTACGTTCCGCTCTATCGGCTAAGGCGGCACCAGGAGAACTACTGCGATTGTGCCCCGGTTCAGCCAGGTGAGCACCTCAGTAGAGAAAGCCGAAAACTGACTGTCATGATATAGCGTGAGACTGGTCAACCACTCGATGACCTAGTGGAACCTTCAGGATTCCTCCGCCTAAACAAAGGGCCGTTTCCCAGCCAGGCACACACGCGCCCCGAATTCGGGTGAGCGTGGAGCCACCAGGGGCTATATAGTAGCCCCACTGTCAAACTCCTATGGCTAAGTGAAAGTGATAAAGCATTATAGTCCGATTGCCTAGTTCGCTGCGCTATCACCTCCTTAATGGACCAAGGCGTTGGATCAAGTGTGACAATGCGTCTTCTGCGAACACCGCCGCATTATGTGCGTGGGGGCTGAAGCCGACGACTGCCATCTTTCAGGTTATATATACATATGCGTAAACGGCTACATAGGAGGTATCATAATTCTTGCAGGCACAAGTATAAAAAGCTTCTACATTTCAGCAAAATATTGCTTTCAATGAAAATACATGTTATTCGAACATAAAATGCTTCGAGCATTGCGTCTCTATTGAACGAGCGCCCTCCAGAACTTCTTGAAAGTAGTGCTCGGCAGGTACACGGCTTCCGTCCGAATCTCGGGCTGCAACGGCGGTGGCCTCCATCTCCGCCCAGTATGTCTTGACACGGGCAAGGGCCAACCGCGCACCCTCCATGCATGCTGACCTCTTCATCGCGTTGATATACAGCACCGCACCAAGGAACTGTTGCACCAAGCTAAAATAACTATTCGGCTTTGGCCTTCCTGGTCACAGATGATCCACGACATACCTCATAGCAAGTCCGGACAACCTATTCAGCTTGGCCCATTCGGCCCACCGATCAATCAATGGAAGCGGACGCTCTGGATTGTTGAATTGTGACCAGAATAGCTTTTCCACTTCACGATCCTTTTGATCTTGGAAGTGTTCGGCTGCATCAGCAGCACTCGCCGCTAAATCCAAATATGCGTCCGCCGAACTCCACATCCGGTCCAACAGAGCATATTTAGGATCTCCGAACTTCATCCGCAACATAAAGGGCTTCCCAGCCGCGATATCTCTGGCTTGACGCAGCTCCTCCTTCATCGCTCTCATCGCAGAACAAGTTTCCTTGGCCGCCGTCATGGCCTTCTCCAGGTCTGTCCGCTCCGCCCGGTCTTCCTTTTCAAGAAGCTTGCAGCGGTCAGCAGCGTTCTTCAACTTCACAGCCATCTCGGCCATTTCCTCCTTGCTTCGGTAGTGAGCAGACTGTTCGGCTTTTAGCTCCTCAAACGCCTTTAGGGCAGCCACATCGCTTTTCTTGGCTTGTTCTTTGGCTCGGGCAAGCTCTCCCCGAAGGTTCTCCATGGCGGCAGCCCCATCTGCATTAAGCACACACGTTATAAGATACTGGCATCAAGCTCCTCTTACCAGGTGTCTCCGGGGAAATTACATACCTTGTGCCTCATCAAGCCGCTTGTTGACAAGCGCGATGTCGGCATCTGCCACGTCAAGTTAGCTTGGCAAATCCATCAGCCCGGCTGGCCGCCGGACACTTCGCCACCTACATATCAAGGCGGCAAAATTAAACCTGGGGCTATGATCCTCTACGTGCCGTCATCTTCGACAGCACCTAGAGTCTCAGGGGCTACTATCTATACAGGGCCCATCTTAAAGTATGCGGTACTGTCAAAAGGTACATCATTTCACGTACCTCAAAGCCTGTCAGTAAACTCATGACAGCTTCACGCAACCCGCTCTCCGCGGACGAAATCCTTTCAATTACCGTACCCATCAACGCATTGTGCTCTTCTGAGATAGACGCCCGCCCTAGCAGATCCTTTAGTACCTCCGACCGTGCACTAGGCGGTACCGGACTCATTCGCTTGCTTCTTCCAGAAGCCGGACACGGAGGGCTTCGGGTGGCCATGTCACTGCCTTCCAGCCTTGTCGGATCAGGAGAAACCCTCCGCGACGACACCTTGGGGTCGCCCGCCTCATGAGGCGGTATGGCAGGGGGGGGGCATTCCGCTCTCCATCATCTCTGGAAGAAGATCCCCCGAAGACGAGCTCTGCTAAGAAGGGCTAAGATCCGAACTACAAGGTAAATTTTCGTTTTTTTCCTCGGAAGTGAAGCAAGGATTTCTATCATTATTAAACACCCTTTTACTTACGGCTCGGTGGAGGGATGATCCCCTTGAGAGCACAGTACGGCCGGGATATCCCCCGGCATAGGACCGTCTGACGAAGACTTCTTCCCCTGCTTTGAGATCATTGTCTCCGGGTCTTCAGAGGCGGTCCTCTTCTTCCCCTGAGGAGAGGAATTTTCGATTCCTCCCTTCCGGACCACCTCCTCTGCGGAGGCAGTAGCTTCCTTGTCCCCCCCCCTTCATTTTCTTCTAATGGCGCGTCCTCCAGCATCCTGGCTAACATGGGATCTGGTGAGGTCTCAGGAAGGGGGGCCGGACACCTGATTAACTTCACCTTTGCTATCCACTCCTGGTTCAAGAACAGCCCTTTTAAAGGCGATGTGGTGATAAAGGAACAGATAGCGTGTCCGGGCACAAGGCTACTTACTTGGGTATCTGGGCGATTGCAGCTCAGACCTGCATCCTCAGTGATGTCCGGACACATTATTCGTGGTCCGAAGAACAACTTGTACATCTCTTCGTGCGTCATGCCGAGGAAATGTTGAATAGCTGGCGGTCCTTCCGAATTGAATTCCCACATGCGAAGGGGCCGGCGTTTGCAAGGTTGGACTTGACAAACTAGCATAACTTGCACTACCATAACCAGACTGAAATCTCTCTCAAAGAGATCTCGGATACGGCTTTGCAGTATTGGCACGTCCTTGGCTGGACCCCAGCTCAGCCCCTTGCTAATCCATGACATCAGTTATGGTGGGGGGCCTAAGCGAAAGATGGGGGAAGCTACCCACTTGGCACTTCGGGGAGCTGTGATGTAGAACCACTCCCGCTGCCACAATCCGGACACCTCTGGGAACCAACCCTCAGGCCATGGAGCGTCAACGATTTTGCCTATTAAGGCGCCTCTGCACGCTGCGTGCTGCCCCTCGATCATCTTCGGCTTCACATCAGAGGTCTTGAGCCACAGGCCGAAGTGAGGGGTAATGCGGAGGAAGGCCTCACATATGACGATAAATGTCGAGATGTGAAGAAGGGAATCCGGGGCCAGATCGTGAAAATCTAGCCCATAATAGAACATAAGACCCCTAACAAAGGGATCCAGAGCGAGGCCTAGTCCTCGGAGGAAGTGGGAGACGAACACGACGCTCTCGTTGGGTTCGGGAGTAGGGACGACTTGCCCTCGGGCAGGCAGCCGATGCGAAATTTCAGCGGTCAGATATCTGGCCTCTCTCAACTTCTTGATGTCCTCCTCCGTGACGGAGGAAGGCATCCACCGACCTTGAAGGTTGGATCCGGACATAGTTGAAGGTCCGAAGTGCCTAAACCTGAGCTTTGGGTGTTGGAACTCGAGGCGGGAGGCGGATTTGATTAAGATCGAGAGGAAAAAGCCTTGTCCCCTTTATAAAGAAGGTGAATATCAAGCGTCCTCCTCGTGGCCGTTTGGGACTTGCCTTCAATCGAGGAGATATACCGACGGGCACGATTGGGTTACCCACGTCCGTATTGATGAGAATCCCATGATAAGGGGACACGATCTCTGCTTTGACAAGACGTGCCAAGGAAACCGCCTCGCAAATCATGCTGAGGTGGGACAGTAAAAAACGATTTGAATAAAGGCTTGGCTGTGGTGTGATGTCACGCTACAGAATACATCAGCGGATTAGATTTGTGGAAATGTTACTCTCTCCCTCTACGGTGGTATGTGGAACTTGTTTTTCAGAGCCGGACACGATCCTCGTGTTCAAACATCTTATATGAAGTATTCGGAGGAGGAACCCGCCTTGCAATGCCGAAGACAATCTGCGCGCTGGACTCATCGTCATTGAAGCCTGGTTCAGGGGCTACTGAGGGAGTCCTGGATTAGGGGGTATCCGAACAGCCGGACTATAACCTTTGGTCGGACTGTTGGACTATGAAGATACAAGATTGAAGACTTCGTCTCGTGTCCGGATGGGACTCTCCTTGGCGTGGAAGGCAAGCTTGGCAATATGGATATGTAGATCTCCTTCCTTGTAACCGACTCTGTGTAACCCTAGCCCCCTCCGGTGTCTATATAAACCGGAGGGTTTAGTCCGTAGGACACAATCACAACAATCATACCATAGGCTAGCTTCTAGGGTTTAGCCTCTCTGATCTCGTGGTAGATCTACTCTTGTACTACCCATATCATCAATATTAATCAAGCAGGAGTAGGGTTTTACCTCCATCAAGAGGGCCCGAACCTGGGTAAAAACATCGTGTCCCTTGTCTCCTGTTACCATCCACCTAGACGCACAGTTCGGGACCCCCTACCCGAGATCCGCCGGTTTTGACACCGACAGTCTCAAAGACTGATAATACCGTATTGTTATCCCTCGGATGGTGCTCTGTGGCCTCTGGGATGAGAAGATCCTCGCCACTTTTGGCTACCTGCCAGAGTATCCAACATGCTCTAAGGCTATGTGTTGGTGTGGCGCCTTCTGTACTATGAATTTTGCAGGGTCCGTTGAGCCATCCCTCCAGTACGGTTCCATGCCCTGTAGAGGGTTTTTGCTTTTCGGTAGTTGACCCGGGTGTATTGTGATAAAGCACCCTTTTATTTCGGACTGGGTTTGTATTCAGGGCTGGATTATCCCAAAAGTTTGTTTCGGTTTTCCAGGCACTTTCCATCGCACAGTACTTTCATACTATGGACGCCAAGTCAGCTAAGCGTGTTATCTCATGGTGATTTATGGCGTTAAGGATTCCCTTGTCCGTGCAATCATTGCAGAAAAATAGGATTGCATCTTCCTCGCGACAGTCCTTAACCTTGTTCATCGCAAGGAGGAATCTGGCCCAATAGTGATGTACTGTTTCCTGGGACTCTTGCCTGATGTGGGAAAGATCGCTTATGTTTGGGTGGGTGGGTGGAATTGAATCCGAACCCTTACCCGATCTGGGATCCAGGGGCCGAGGAGTTTCCAATTTTGGAAGTTTCGGTTTCGGGGTGTTACCCGATAATCCTGGCCCGCTGCCTGACTCTAAGTTCAGGGATTGGATGTTGTCCTCCTGCGAACGGGCATCCGGATCAGAGAGCTCAGGAATCCGGACATAGTTGGTCCTCAAGGTAGAGGAAAGGTCACCGCATTGTTCCTCCACCACTGCAATATGATGGGTGACCGGTGGAGAGTTAATCTCCCTTTGCTCGGGTTTAAGCCCAATCCGATCATAGTCCGTAGTGACTCCCAAGGCGGCGATGCGATCCAAGAGCTTGTTTAAGGAAGCAAGCTCCATTGGATCCATCTGTTCGGCGAGTGCCAATTTGATGTGGAGGCTATTTTTGATGACCCGAGAAGTCATTGTCGGCACGGCGGCCGAACAGGCGGTCATGATGAAACCGCCTAGCCGGAGAGTTTGGCCGACAGCCAAAGCTCCCACAACAGTTGTACCGTCTTTAAAGACAAGACGAGACATACTTCCTTCTGGCAACAGCAAAGTGGAACCCTCAATGAAAGAACCAATGTTGGTGTCAAAACCGGCGGATCTCGGGTAGGGGGTCCCGAACTGTGCGTCTAGGCGGATGGTCACGGGAGACAAGGGACACGATGTTTTTACCCAGGTTCGGGCCCTCTCGATGGAGGTAAAACCCTACTCCTTCTTGATTAATATTGATGATATGGGTAGTACAAGAGTAGATCTACCATGAGATTAGAGAGGCTAAACCCTAGAAGCTACCTATGGTATGATTGTTGTTATTGTGTCCTACGGACTAAACCCTCCGGTTTATATAGACACCGGAGGGGGCTAGGGTTACACAAAGTCGGTTACAATGGGAGGAGATCTACATATCCATATTGCCAAGCTTGCCTTCCACGTCAAGGAAAGTCCCATTCGGACACGGGACGAAGTCTTCAATCTTGTGTCTTCATAGTCCAACAGTCCGGCCAAAGGTTATAGTCCGGCTGTCCGGATACCCCCTAATCCAGGACTCCCTCAGCAATGTAACCCACAATGTGCAGAATAGAGGTCGGAGTGAAGTTGTGCAGCTAAAGGCCGTAGTATTCCAGAAGCCCTTGGAGGAACGGATGGATTGGAAATCCAACACCTCTCAGTAGGTAGGGGATAAAACACACTCGCTCCCCACGGGCAGATTGAGGAAGTCCTCTGCCTGAGTCCCCTCGTTGAAGAAAGCTAGCCCCGTTCAAACAGGGACTAGGTCTGCAGGGGGAAGGAATCCCTACGTTTACAACTTCGTCAATCGACTATGAGACACGGAACACCTCACCCACTCGCCTTTCTCTGGGCCGGGACGAGCAGAGGAGCTGGGAACACTAGCCATGCTGGAATAGTTTCTCCTGAGCAGTCTCTGGGGATTTCTTCTGCGTAGCACTAAATGGATCTAGGATCCAATCTCTTTAAGTAGGCGCTCTTCCTTGCATGGATGGGGTGTTATTTTCAAAAATGCCCTGCCTTTCCACATTCACTCGACACGTGGAGGACAAAGATTATTCAATGCGCAGAAGCCGAGGAGGCGACATTAGATCAAATGCCGAATATATTACTTGGAGATCATCGAAGGAAGAACCCGCCTCGCAATGCCGAAGACAATATGTGCGCCGAGCACCTCGCTATTGAAGACTGGTTCGGGGGCTACTGAGGGAGTCCTGGACTAAGGGGTCCTCGGGCGTCTGGCCTGTTATCCATGGGCCGGACTGATGGGCTGTGAAGATGTGAAGGCCAAAGACTGCAACGTATCCGGATTGACTCTACTTGGCGTGGAAGGCAAGCTTGGCGACCGAAGATTCCTTCTTATGTAACCGACTCCATGTAAACCCTAGATCCCCTCGATGTCTATATAAACTGAAAGGGATAGTCCGGAAAGGACAACACATATACTCATTACCATATTCATAGGCTAGACTTCTAGGGTTTAGCCATTACGATCTCGTGGTAGATCAACTCTTGAAATACTCATATTCATCAAGATCAATCAAGCAAGAAGTAGGGTATTACCTCCATAGAGAGGGTCCGAACCTGGGTAAACATCGTGTCCCCTGTCTCCTGTTACCATCGATCCTAGACGCATAGTTCGGGACCCCCTACCCGAGATCCACCGGTTTTGACACCGACAACGGCTCTTACCCACTGCCGGCATGTCCCGATCAGCGTGCCTTGCCGTTCTCTCCCAAGCATCGCTGGCGAGGGAGGGCCTCCCACCCCTTCTTCCTCGTTGCTGTAGTGTGGGCAGATCCGGCCTCCCACCGCCCACCTAGCGACATCCCGGCGACCCTCAGGTATAACTTCCTTCGAAACCGGCCTTGCTCTACTTCCCGAGCTCCTGGCGTTGTTGTATTTGTATATTTTACTATTTCTCAGGACCCCTCGTAGATAGGATCGATCGCATGTTTGAAAACCACCTATTTTTTACTATTAAGAGGTAAAACTAGTTCATGCACTCGAATCTAGTAGTACTTGGTTCAAACAAGGAAGAAAGGGGTGGGGTGGGGTGGGGGAAGATTTGTTACCTGAATCTAGGACTTGGTCGAAAGAGGAAATAATGGGGGCGAAAAGTAGCAGAGACTGGCTATCCAACTGGTCTCTAGGTCTAATAGGGAAATAAAGGGAACGCAGTACAAACTCAATATAAACCCTATCTATTGGTTGAAAAAGGAAAGAAAGTGGGGACTGGGGAACAAGTTAACAGAGTAAGTCCAGCACTAGATTTGCTAGCCTCACACAGTATAAGGTGGCTATATACCAAACAAAAATGGGACCAACCCAGATATCCTCTTCTGATGTTTGTTGCCCCGAGCCGCTCTTATGTAATGCCACTGGTAAAATGTAGCAGTCGCACTGTTAAAAGTAAGGACACGTGAAACCAATGTTGTTTTCAATGTAATGCCTCCAGTAATATGAATCAATGGCACTTTTTTCATGTCCTGCTAAATTTCCCATTAAGATAAGTTGCTTCTTTTCGTTAGAGATGCAACTGTCCTGGTCCGCCTACTCTCCCGCGCCCAAATACCGAATCTGTAGCAGCTGTTAATGTAATGTTGCTAGTAAAATGAAGCAATGACACCATTAAAGTAATGTCATATTTAACGGTTGTCATAGTTAATCCTAATGCCCACACTAATATCTAGCAATGCTGCTAGAAATTGCTACTGTCCTTGTATGATTGCCATTCAGATAAGGAACATGCTTTTTTCATTTGATGCATGTTTCATCACTTGTTAGTCACCCTCCTTTTGTAACGCCCGGATAGTTAATCTACAGTGAGCCTCTGCTAATGATGCCACGTCATCTCCATTACTATTGATAAACTATCGTCGGTTCGAAAGAGATCTTGAAAATTCAGATTTAAAATAAAGTCAAGCAGTAAAAGTTTTCAAATGTCAAAACTAAAATGTTCAATGGGTTGAAATTAATCACCAGCTAATTGTCATGTATGAAGTAACATTTCTCAAAATATAAAAATGCTCGTGGATTTTAAAACAGTGGACCAACAGCGTTAGGTAAGCCCATTTAAATTCAAAACTAAACTTGAACTGTTCCAATTGGCCCCAAACTTTTTTGCGCAACCTAGTAGTTTGTGCTTGATTTATGTGTCAAGTTATCATTTAGAGAAGTCACTTAGTAGCTAAAAATGCAAAACAGAGAAGAAATATGAAACAGAAAAGAATAAAGAAAAGGAGAAAACAAAAGGAATTGGCACTGTGCACTCGGCCCAGGCGAGGCAACAGTACGGCCCAGCCCAAATTCCCCCTTTTCCTTCAACCTCTGTTCATCAGAGGCTGGGTGGCCGACGTGCGTCCGTCCATGCCGCGGATCGGCCACGTGCCGGCAATCTGCCGCATCCCCGACATCTACAAGGCACCCCCGAGCCCCCCGGTGAAACCTAACACCATTCATTCCCTTCCCCGTGCCGCTTCTCTTCTCTCCCACGTGAATACGGGCGTAGCCGTCGCCATGGATTTGTTGCCGGTGTAGCCACCGTGCTCCCCTTGCCACTCCACCTTGTCCAAAAGACGTAGGCCATCGTACTCGACTTCAACGTGGACTGCCTCGAGCCGGAATGCCAAGACGACGCCCCATCCGTCGGCAACTGCCACTGCTTGTCTTCGATTCACCCATCTCCGAGCAGCTCCGGCATCCTCGAGCCCTCCACGAACTTCTATGTGAGATCCTCTTCGTCTCCTCCCTCTCTCCTGGTCGCATTTGAACCCGTAGCGATCGAACCACCCGGCACCGCCGGCGCACTCCGCACCAGGCTCTGCCCCGCCCTCGCGTGCGTGCGCGGTGCCCTGCGCCATCCACACGGGCCTGCGCGCTCGGCCTCGCCCCAACCACCTACGCGCCCCTCCGCAAGATCAGGTGCCCTCGCTCACTCACGTCCGGTTCTGCCGTGGTTGGCCGCGCCCACTTGCCGTCGGTGCTGCCTCGCGTGCCCGCGCAGCCACCCACATAAGCGCGCTGGCCCCCATCGCGGCCCCGCTCACCTCTGCTGCTGCCTGCATTGCCATCCCGTGTTGCATGCACCCCATAGCCTTCCGCCCGAACCTCCCACCACGCCCCGGTGCGTTCCCCGCCTGCGTCGCTGCTGTCGGCGGCCGTCTCCGGTTGCCCCGCACTCGCTCGCCCGCTGCCACCGGCGTCCCTCCTCCAGCCGCGCTCGCGTGCGCCCACTGCGTCCCCCCCCATGCGCCCACACCGCACCCACTGCAGCCGCGACAGCCCTACGGATGACGCCCCGGCCGCGCCTAGTACCTGACGCGCCCCTACCCCCTCCTCGTCGTCGTTCATGCTACCCCGGTCACCGCCGTCGTGCGCCTGGCTGCGCGCCAGGCCCCAGGTCGCGCCACGCCGGTGCCCTCGCCGCCAGAACGGGCCACGGCCTCGCCCCGCACTTGGGCAGGCTGCGTCCTCCATCAGCACCCGCTGCCCTTTCGACCGCACACCCGCTAAGGCCTTGTGGGCCGCTGACCAGACGGGCCCACGCTCTTGTCCAAAAAAAGGGGTTTAAAAAATATATTAATAAAAATAATTAAGTAATTAATTAGTCGGTAATTAATTATTTAACTTAATTAACTCCGTTTAACTACCCTAATTAACTAGGTTAACTAATTCGATCTATTTAATTAAGTTGGTCAATGACAGGTGGACCCCAGTCAACCTTTTGACCGGTCAATAGTTGACTGTTCACTGCTGACTCAGCAATCAATAGGGTCCACTGCCAGCCTCTGTACTGCTTTGCTGTGTACACTTTGTGTGTGCATGTAACAAGTTAGTTTTTTTTTGAATTAATATTAAATCCAGTAATTCCAGAATATTATTTCAAACTTTGAAAAATCATAGAAATTAATCCGTAACTCGGATGAAAAAGTTTTATACTGCTCAGAACAATGAGACGAATCCGAATATGCGGCCCACTCGCCCGCCACACATCCCTAGCATAGCGAACACACAACTTTCCCCCTCCTGTTCCTCTGTCCGAAAACGCGAATCACCAGGAATACTTCCTGGATATTTTCCCCCTTTGCCGGTATCACCTATCCCTACATTAGGTCACCCCTAGCACAACGTATTGTCGCGTCTTGCTTTGTGTTACATTTGATCGCTCTCTTATTTATTGTGTTCCCCCTCCGTTACTTCTTTTCGGTAGGCTCCGAGACTACTGCCGATACCTTTGTGATCGACTACATCGACGATGACCCCTCCTTGCGACAGCAACCAGGCAAGCCCCCCCCCCCTTGATCACCAGATATCGCCTATTCTCCTCTCCACTACTTGCATTAGAGTAGTGTAGCATGTTACTGCTTTCCGTTAATTCTATCCTGATGCATAGCCTGACATTGTTGCTATAGTTGTTGATACCTTACCTGCAATCCTAAATGCTTAATATAGGATGCTAGTTTATCATCAGTGACCTTACACTCTTGTCCGTCTGCCATGCTATACTACTGGGCCGTGATCACTTCGGGAGGTGATCACGGGTACATATACTATATACTTTTACATGCTTATGTTACTGTTTGGAGATGGGGGCTGAAGGGGGAAGGTGGTTCCATCCAGGTAGCGATGGGCTTGGGTTCCCAACAGCCCCTTGATGGTTACTTTGTGGCGGAGTGACAGGTCAGGTTGAGACCACCTAGGAGAGAGGTCGGCCTGGCCCTAGTCGGCGTCCGCGGTTACTTTAAAATAACACGCTTAACGAGATCTTGGAATTTGATCTGAGTCTGGCCACTGGCCTATATGCACTAACCAACTACACGGGAATAGTCATGGGCACTCGACGTCGTGGTATCAACCGAAGCCTTCTTGACATCAACGACTAAGCGGCGCGCGCCGGATTGGATTGGAATGCCTGCTCTTGTATTAGGGAGGCTAGGTCTGCTTACCGGTCGCCCACGCAACGTGTAGGTGTGCAATGGGTGATGGGCCCAGACCCCTGCGCCATAGGATTTAGACCGGCGTACTGACCTCTCTGTTGTGCCTAGGTGGGGCTGCGACGTGTTGATCTTCTGAGGCCGGGCATGACCCAGGAAAGTGTGTCTGGCCAAAGGGGATCGAGCGTGTTGGGAAATGTGGTGCACCCCACCCCTGCAGGGAAGTTTATCTATTCGAATAGTTGTGTCCCTCGGTAAAAGGACGACCCGGAGTTGTACCTTGACCTTATGACAACTAGAACCGGATACTTAATAAAACACACCCTTCTAAGGGCCAGATACAACCCAGTGATCGCTCTCTCACAGGGCGACGAGGGGAGGATCGCCGGGTAGGATTATGCTATGTGATGATACTTGGTGAACTTACCATCTACTCTCCTCTACATGTTGCAAGATGGAGGCTGGCAGAAGCGTAGTCCTCGATAGGACTAGCTATCCTCTCTTATTCTGGCATTCTGCAGTTCAGTCCATAGATACTACCCTTTTCATTGATACCAATGCATATGTAGTGTAAATCCTTGCTTGCGAGTACTTTGGATGAGTACTTGAAGGAAATATGCCCTAGAGGCAATAATAAAGTTATTATGTATTTCCTTATATCATGATAAATGTTTATTATTCATGCTAGAATTGTATTAACCGGAAACATAATACATGTGTGAATACATAGACAAAAACAGAGAGTCACTAGTATGCCTCTACTTGACTAGCTTGTTAATCAAAGATGGTTATGTTTCCTAACCATAGACATGAGTTGTCATTTGATTAACGGGATCACATCATTAGGAGAATGATGTGATTGACTTGACCCATTCCCTTAGCTTAGCACTTGATCGTTTAGTTTGTTGCTATTGCTTTCTTCATAACTTATACATGTTCCTATGACTATGGGATTATGCAGCCCCCGTTTACCGGAGGAACA
The DNA here is from genome assembly GCF_002162155.2 of Triticum dicoccoides. Taxonomy (NCBI): domain Eukaryota; kingdom Viridiplantae; phylum Streptophyta; class Magnoliopsida; order Poales; family Poaceae; genus Triticum; species Triticum dicoccoides. The sequence continues at coordinate 533,858,874 of NC_041386.1, read as the reverse complement.
CTTTGTGTGCTACCAAACGTCACAACGTAACTGGGTGATTATAAAGGTGCTCTATAGGTGTCTCCGAAGGTACTTGTTGGGTTGGCGTATTTCGAGATTAGGATTTGTCACTCCGATTGTCAGAGAGGTATCTCTGGGCCCTCTCGGTAATGCACATCACTCAAGCCTTGCAAGCATTGCAACTAATAAGTTAGTTGCAAGATGATGTATTACGGAACAAGTAAAGAGACTTGTCGGTAACGAGATTGAACTAGGTATTGAGATACCGACGATCGAATCTCGGGCAAGTAATATACCGATGACAAAGGGAACAACGTATGTTGTTATGCGGTCTGACCGATAAAGATCTTCGTAGAATATGTAGGAGCCAATATGAGCATCCAGGTTCCGCTATTGGTTATTGACCGGAGACGTGTCTCGGTCATGTCTACATAGTTCTCGAACCCGTAGGGTCCGCACGCTTAAAGTTCGATGACGATCATAATTAGGGTTTTTGTGTTTTGATGTACCGAAGGTTGTTCGGAGTCCCGGATGTGATCACGGACATGACGAGGAGTCTCGAAATGGTCGAGACATAAAAATTGATATATTGGAAGCCTATATTTGGATATCGGAAACGTTCCGGGTGAAATCGGGATTTTACCG
>NC_041386.1:533851095-533858029 GCF_002162155.2 Triticum dicoccoides | reverse complement strand
ATGGGCCATAAGGGAGAAGAGGAGGGCAGGCCGCGCACCCCCTCCCCCCTAGTCCTAATAGGACAAGGAAGGGGGGGGCGGCCCCCTTTCCTCTTTCTCCCTTCCTCCTTCCTATTCCAACAAGGCAAGAGGGGGGAGTCCTACTCCCGGTTGGGGTAGGACTCCTCCAGGCGCACCCATAGGGCCGGCTGCACCTCCCTCTCTCCCTCCTTTATATACTGAGGCAAGGGGGCACCCCATGACACACAAGTTGATCCTCGTGATCGTTCCTTAGCCGTGTGCGGTGCCCCCTTCCACCATATTCCACCTCGGTCTTATCGTAGCGGTGCTTAGGCGAAGCCCTGCGTCGGTAGAACATCATCACTGGGCTGTCGTGCTGATGAAACTCTCCCTCAATGTTTTGCTGGATCGGAACTCGAGGGACGTCACCGAGTTGAACATGTGCAGAACTCGGAGGTGACGTACGTTCGGTACTTGGATCGGTGAGATCGGGAAGACGTACGACTACTTCCTCTATGTTGTGTCAACACTTCCGTTGCCGGTCTACGAGGGTATGTAGACAACACTCTCCCCTCTCGTTGCTATGCATCACCATGATCTTGCGTGTGCGTAGGAAATTTTTTGAAATTACTACGTTCCCCAATAGTGGTACCGGAGCCTAGGCTTTATGCGTTGATGTTGTGCACGAGTACAACACAAGTGAGTTGTGGGCGATATAAGTCATACTGCTTACCAGCATGTCATACTTTGGTTCGGCGGTATTGTTGGATGAAGCGGCCCAGACCGACATTATGCGTACGCTTACGCGAGACTGGTTCTACCGACGTGCTTTGCACACAGGTGGCTGGCGGGTGTCAGTTTCTCCAACTTTAGTTGAACCAAGTGTGGCTACGCCCGGTCCTTGCGAAGGTTAAAAATGCACCAACTTGACAAACTATCGTTGTGGTTTTGATGCGTAGGTAAGAACGGTTCTTGCTAAGCCCGTAGCAGCCACGTAAAACTTGCAACAACGAAGTAGAGGACGTCTAACTTGTTTTTGCAGGGCATGTTGTGATGTGATATGGTCAAGACATGATGCTAAATTTTATTGTATGAGATGATCATGTTTTGTAACCGAGTTATCGGCAACTGGCAGGAGCCATATGGTTGTCACTTTATTGTATGCAATGCAATTGCGCTGTAATGCTTTACTTTATCACTAAGCGGTAGCGATAGTCGTGGAAGCATAAGATTGGCGAGACGACAACGATGCTACGATGGTGATCAAGGTGTCACGCCGGTGACGATGGTGATCATGAAGGTGCTTCGGAGATGGAGATCACAAGCACAAGATGATGATGGCCATATCATATCACTTATATTGATTGCATGTGATGTTTATCTTTTATGCATCTTATCTTGATTTGATTGACGGTAGCATTATAAGATGATCCCCCACTAAATTATCAAAGTATAAGTGTTCTCCCTGAGTATGCACCATTGCGAAAGTTCTTCGTGCTGAGACACCATGTGATGATCGGGTGTGATAGGCTCTACGTTCAAATACAACGGGTGCAAAACAGTTGCACACGCGGAATACTCAGGTTTAACTTGACAAGCCTAGCATATAACAGATATGGCCTCGGAACACGGAGACCGAAAGGTCAAGCGTGAATCATATAGTAGATAAGATCAACATATTGATGTTCACCATTGATACTACTCCATCTCACGTGATGATCGGACATGGTTTAGTTGATTTGGATCAGGTGATCACTTAGAGGATTAGAGGGATATCTTTCTAGGTGGGAGTTCTTAAGTAATATGATTAATTGAACTTAAATTTATCATGAACTTAGTACCTGATAGTATCTTGCTTGTCTATGTTTGATTGTAGATAGATGGCTCGTGTTGTTGTTCCGTTGAATTTTAATGCGTTCCTTGAGAAAGCAAAGTTGAAAGATGATGGTAGCAATTACACGGACTGGGTCCGTAACTTGAGGATTATCCTCATTGCTGCACAGAAGAATTACGTACTGGAAGCACCGCTAAGTGCCAAGCCTGCTGCAGGAGCGACACCAGATGTTATGAACGTCTGGCAGAGCAAAGCTGATGACTACTCGATAGTTCAGTGTGCCATGCTTTACGGCTTAGAACCGGGTCTTCAACGACGTTTTGAACATCATGGAGCATATGAGATGTTCCAGGAGTTGAAGTTAATATTTCAAGCAAATGCCCGGATTGAGAGATATGAAGTCTCCAACAAGTTCTATAGCTGCAAGATGCAGGAGAATAGTTCTGTTAGTGAACATATACTCAAAATGTCTGGGTATCATAATCACTTGACTCAACTGGGGGTTAATCTTCCTGTTGATAGTGTCATTGACAGAGTTCTTCAATCACTGCCACCAAGCTACAAAAGCTTCATGATGAACTATAATATGCAAGGGATGAATAAAACTATTCCTGAGCTCTTCGCGATGCTAAAAGCCGCGGAGGTAGAAATCAAGAAGGAGCATCAAGTGTTGATGGTCAATAAGACCACCAGTTTCAAGAAAAAGGGCAAAGGGAAGAAGAAAGGGAACTTCAAGAAGAACAGAAAACAAGTTGCTGCTCAGGAGAAGAAACCCAAGTCTGGACCTAAGCCTGAGACTGAGTGCTTCTACTGCAAGCAGACTGGTCACTGGAAGCGGAACTGCCCCAAGTATTTGGCGGATAAGAAGGATGGCAAAGTGAACAAAGGTATATGTGATATACATGTTATTGATGTGTACCTTACTAATGCTCGCAGTAGCACCTGGGTATTTGATACTGGTTCTGTTGCTAACATTTGCAACTCGAAATAGGGGCTACGGATTAAGCGAAGATTGGCTAAGGACGAGGTGAGAATGAGCGTGGGAAATGGTTCCAAAGTCGATGTGATCGCGGTCGGCACGCTACCTCTACATCTACCTTCGGGATTAGTGTTAGACCTAAATAATTGTTATTTGGTGCTAGCATTGAGCATTGTTATTTGGATCTTGTTTGATGCGAGACGGTTATTCATTTAAATCAGAGAATAATGGTTGTTCTATTTATATGAGTAATATCTTTTATGGCCATGCACCCTTGAAGAGTGGTCTATTTTTGATGAATCTCGATAGTAGTGATACACATGTTCATAATGTTGAAATCAAAAGATGCAGAGTTGATAATGATAGTGCATCTTATTTGTGGCACTGCCATTTAAGTCATATCGGTGTAAAGCGCATGAAGAAACTCCATACTGATGGACTTTTGGAACTACTTGATTATGAATCACTTGGTACTTGCGAACCGTGCCTCATGGGTAAGATGAGTAAAACGCCGTTCTCCGGTACTATGGAGAGAGCAACGGATTTGTTGGAAATCATACATACAGATGTATGTGGTCCAATGAATGTTGAGGCTCATGGCGGATATCGTTATTTTCTCACCTTCACAGATGATTTAAGCGGATATGGGTATGTCTACTTAACGAAACATAAGTCTGAAACATTTGAAAAGTTCAAAGAATTTCAGAGTGAAGTTGAAAATCATCGTAACCAGAAAATAAAGTTTCTACGATCTGATCGTGGAGGAGAATATTTGAGTTACGAGTTTTGTCTACATTTGAAACAATGCGGAATAGTTTCGCAACTCACGCCACCCGGAACACCACAGCGTAATGGTGTGTCCGAACGTCGTAATCGTACTTTATTAGATATGGTGCGATCTATGATGTATCTTACTGATTTACCGTTGTCATTTTGGGGTTATGCTTTAGAGACGGCTGCATTCACGTTAAATAGGACACCATCGAAATCCGTTGAGACGACGCCTTATGAACTGTGGTTTGGCAAGAAACCAAAGTTGTCGTTTCTGAAAGTTTGGGGCTGCGGTGCTTATGTGAAAAAGCTTCAACCTGATAAGCTCGAACCCAAATCGGAGAAATGTCTCTTCATAGGATACCCAAAGGAGACTGTTGGGTACACCTTCTATCACAGATCCGAAGGCAAAACTTTTGTTGCTAAATTCGGAGTTTTTCTAGAGAAGGAGTTTCTCTCGAAAGAAGTGAGTGGGAGAAAAGTAGAACTTGATGAGGTAACTGTACCTGCTCCCTTATAGGAAAGTAGTACATCACAGAAACCGGTTTCTGTGACACCTACACCAATTAGTGATGAAGCTAATGATAATGATCATGAAACTTCAGATCAAGTTACTACCGAACCTCGTAGATCAACCAGAGTAAGATCCGCACCAAAGTGGTACGGTAATCCTATTCTGGAAGTCATGCTACTAGATCATGATGAACCTACGAACTATCAAGAAGCGATGGTGTGCCCAAATTCCGTAAAATGGCTAGAAGCCATGAAATCTGAGATGGGATCCATGTATGAGAACAAAGTGTGGACTTTGGTTGACTTGCCCGTTGATCGGCAAGCAATTGAGAACAAATGGATCTTCAAGAAGAAGACTGACGCTGACGGTAATGTTACTATCTACAAAGCTCGACTTGTTGCAGAAGGTTTTCGACAAGTTCAAGGGATTGACTACGATGAGACCTTCTCACCTGTAGCGATGCTTAAGTCTGTCCGAATCATGTTAGCAATTGCCGCATTTTATGATTATGAAATTTGGCAAATGGATGTCAAAACTGCATTCCTGAATGGATTTCTGGAAGAAGTGTTGTATATGATGCAACCAGAAGGTTTTGTCGATCCAAAGGGAGCTAACAAAGTGTGCAAGCTCCAGCGATCCATTTATGGACTGGTGCAAGCCTCTCGGAGTTGGAATAAACGTTGTGATAGTGTGATCAAAGCATTTGGTTTTGTACAGACTTTTGGAGAAGCCTGTATTTGCAAGAAAGTGAGTGGGAGCTCTATAGCATTTCTGATATTATATGTGGATGACATATTATTGATTGGAAATGATATAGAATTTCTGGATAGCATAAAGGGATACTTGAATAAGAGTTTTTCAATGAAAGACCTCGGTGAAGCTGCTTACATATTGGGCATTAAGATCTATAGAGATAGATCAAGACGCTTAATTGGACTTTCACAAAGCACATAACTTGACAAGCTTTTGAAGAAGGTCAAAATGGATCAAGCAAAGAAAGGGTTCTTGCCTATGTTACAAGGTGTGAAGTTGAGTAAGACTCAATGTCCGACCACCGCAGAAGATAGAGAGAAAATGAAAGATGTTCCCTATGCTTCAGCCGTAGGCTCTATCATGTATGCAATGATGTGTACCAGACCTGATGTGTGCCTTGCTATAAGTCTAGCAGGGAGGTACCAAAGTAATCCAGGAGTGGATCACTGGATAGCGGTCAAGAACATCCTGAAATACCTGAAAAGGACTAAGGATATGTTTCTCGTATATTGAGGTGACAAAGAGCTCATCGTAAATGGTTACGTTGATGCAAGCTTTAACACTGATCCGGACGATTCTAAATCGCAAATCGGATACGTGTTTTTACTGAACGGTGGAGCTGTCAGTTGGTGCAGTTCTAAACAAAGCGTCGTGGCGGGATCTACATGTGAAGTGGAGTACATAGCTGCTTCGGAAGCAGCAAATGAAGGAGTCTGGATGAAGGAGTTCATATCCGATCTAGGTGTCATACCTAGTGCATCGGGTCCAATGAAAATCTTTTGTGACAATACTGGTGCAATTGCCTTGGCGTAGGAATCCAGATTTCACAAGAGAACCAAACACATCAAGAGACGCTTCAATTCCATTCGGGATTTAGTCCAAGTGGGAGACATAGAAATTTGCAAGATACATACGGATCTGAATGTTGCAGACCCGCTGACTAAGCCTCTTCCACGAGCAAAACATGATCAGCACCAAGGCTCCATGGGTGTTAGAATCATTACTGTGTAATCTAGATTACTGACTCTAGTGCAAGTGGGAGACTGAAGGAAATATGCCCTAGAGGCAATAATAAAGTTATTATTTATTTCCTTATATCATGATAAATGTTTATTATTCATGCTAGAATTGTATTAACCGAAAACATAATACATGTGTGAATACATAGACAAAAACAGAGAGTCACTAGTATGCCTCTACTTGACTAGCTTGTTAATCAAAGATGGTTATGTTTCCTAACCATAGACATGAGTTGTCATTTGATTAACGGGATCACATCATTAGGAGAATGATGTGATTGACTTGACCCATTCCGTTAGCTTAGCACTTGATCGTTTAGTTTGTTGCTATTGCTTTCTTCATAACTTATACATGTTCCTATGACTATGAGATTATGTAACTCCCGTTTACCGGAGGAACACTTCGTGTGCTACCAAACGTCACAACGTAACTGGGTGATTATAAAGGTGCTCTACAGGTGTCTCCGAAGGTACTTGTTGGGTTGGCGTATTTCGAGATTAGGATTTGTCACTCCGATTGTCGGAGAGGTATCTCTGGGCCCTCTCGGTAATGCACATCACTCAAGCCTTGCAAGCATTGCAACTAATAAGTTAGTTGCAGGATGATGTATTACGGAACGAGTAAAGAGACTTGCCGGTAACGAGATTGAACTAGGTATTGAGATACCGACGATCGAATCTCGGGCAAGTAACATACCGATGACAAAGGGAACAACGTACGTTGTTATGCGGTCTGACCAATAAAGATCTTCGTAGAATATGTAGGAGCCAATATGAGCATCCAGGTTCCGCTATTGGTTATTGGCCAGAGACGTGTCTCGGTCATGTCTACATAGTTCTCGAACCCGTAGGGTCCGCACGCTTAAAGTTCGGTGACGATCGTAATTAGGGTTTTTATGTTTTGATGTACCGAAGGTTGTTCGGAGTCCCGGATGTGATCACGAACATGACGAGGAGTCTCGAAATGGTCGAGACATAAATATTGATATATTGGAAGCCTACATTTGGATATCGGAAACGTTCCGGGTGAAATCGGGATTTTACCGGAGTACCGGGGGGTTAAC
>NC_041386.1:533798490-533850753 GCF_002162155.2 Triticum dicoccoides | reverse complement strand
CCATAAGGGAGAAGAAAAGGGCCGGCCAGGGCAGGCCGCGCGCCCCCTCCCCCTAGTCCGAATAGGACAAGGAAGGGGGGCGGCGCCCCCCTTTCCTCTTTCTCCCTTCCTCCTTCCTTTTCCAACAAGGCAAGAGGGGGAGTCCTACTCCCGGTTGGAGTAGGACTCCTCCAGGCGCACCCATAGGGCTGGCCGCACCACCCCCTCTCCCTCCTTTATATACTGAGGCAAGGGGGCACCCCATGACACACAAGTTGATCCTCGTGATCGTTCCTTAGCCGTGTGCGGTGCCCCCTTCCACCATATTCCACCTCGGTCATATCGTAGCAGTGCTTAGGCGAAGCCCTGCGTCGGTAGAACATCATCACCGTCATCACGCCGTCGTGCTGACGAAACTCTCCCTCAATGTTTTGCTGGATCAGAACTCGAGGGACGTCACCGAGTTGAACGTGTGTAGAATTCGGAGGTGACGTACGTTCGGTACTTGGATTGGTCAGATCGGGAAGACGTATGACTACTTCCTCTATGTTGTGTCAACACTTCCGTTGCCGCTCTATAAGGGTATGTAGACAACACTCTCCCCTCTCGTTGCTATGCATCACCATGATCTTGCGTGTGCGTAGGAAATTTTTTGAAATTACTACGTTCCCCAACAGTACTCATGGTTTCTTTGCTACTTCTTTTTCCCCTTTCCTGGTTATTGTGATCATATGATGGAGTCCAGGAGCCAGAGGATCCCGAGGATGTTTCTACGTGGAGTTCGGCTTCGAGGAGTAGTTAGGAGGTCCCACGCAGGAGGCCTCGCCTTTTCGATCGTTGCTACTTTTGTGTTAGCCTTCTTAAGGCAAACTTGTTTAACTTATGTCTATTTTTAGATGTTGTTGCTTCCGCTGACTCTTGTCTATTCGAGCCCTTGAGACCCCTGGCTTGTAATATAAAGCTTGTATTATTTTAATTTGTGTTTAGAATTGTGTTGTGATATCTTCCCGTGAGTCCTTGATCTTGATCGTACACATTTGCATGTATGATTAGTGTACGGTCAAATCAGGGGTGTCACAAGTTGGTATCAGAGCCGACTGCCTGTAGGAATCTCCCTTCCACACTCCTTGGCCGAAGTTGAGTCTAGTCGATGAAAATTGTTTTACTAACTTGGCTGTGCGGCCCATGGGCCCACGTCGCCATTGGGTAATATTAGGATCTTTTATTCCTCATCTATACTCTGGGACTCTGATCTCTTTTCTCTTTCGGTTAAAGATTTTGCTAACTCTAACATTAGGATCTCGTGATCACATCCACCTGGAGAGCCCTTTATTACAGATGATCGCCTGTTGCATCAGAAGATTCCGAAGATACTCTTAGATGTTCTCTGAAGACTTTGTGCCCGTCGCTTTTGCAATTCCGTACCACCAAAATATCCCTATGGATAAATACATACACCCATCGTTCTTACTTTTATTCCCAGTTGATCTTGTTATTACAATATACCCCGTACTTCTCCCTATTGCTCCGAGAAAACTTTGTGCTTACTACCTTGTAGTTCCTTGTCGCCTGAATACACCTATAAATTAATCCTCACACTTACCGAGGATTTGTTTCTCCCCAGTTGTTCATGTGGCCACAAAAGTCTTCGAAATGCTATTCAATCTCCCGAAAATCCTCAGCAACCTAGTACTCTTGAAGTTCTTGCTTGCTTGCATTATGATTAATCCCATAAGTGTGCTAATTTTATTGGCATTCATTGTCATTATCATTTTGAGTCTGTTGATTCAATATGTTGTGAATGCTCGCAATCCTCAACCAGATCCTAGAATTCATCCTTCCGACTCAGGCGTCATTTTGAACATGAGCTGGTCCTCGACCAATCAAGTTGTCGTCGAAGGCACTCCTAAGTCTATTCAACTTATCCATTCTTAATCAGAGTGCTTGCTTCTGATCCCTTGATTTGGAAATCATAACTCCTTTACATTTGAGCTCTGAGTTAGTCAGTTGTTTCTATAATCCAATGTCTTCGCATTGATTCTTCCTCTGGATGTGTGCCGATACTCACATCAGATCCTTTGTGGACCACCAGATCCTTTGTTGGATTTTTTCCGACAACGTCCTTCATATTCAACTAGTACAAATGCCCGTGCGTTGCACCGGGTGATAAAAGTGGTAGAACCTACTTGATGGTTCATTTTTCGTCATATTTTATATCCAATTTTAATAAATGTTGAACGTGGAAATTTCCTTTTTTTTAATAAAACTTTAATATTTCATATAAAATGTGTTGCCACGGGAAATGAATTGAACAGATGATTACGTTACGTGGATAACAAAATGGAACATTGGTTTCTAAAATTCTTGCTCATCCATTATTATGAAAAAAGAAAGTCTTCTTGTAAAGCCAATATTTAAGTTCAAGATGACTCAAGATTACCAACAAATAGTTCATATTTCATAATCTTTTTTGCAATAGAAGCTTTGGTGTTAATTTCAGCCAAAATTATACTATATGATCGGATGTGAGCTTCTTATCACCAAAATTTCTTATGAAGCTACGCCGCTCGTTGAAACTGGTCTTTGGCGATCGATGGGCGGTCTTCATCGCTCCAGTCACTCTTTGGGATGTAGGGCAGCCTTGTGGCGTCGGATCTATCCGTTCACCTATTTCTTCCTCCTAGTGCTATGCCAACAAGGAGGCAGTGTTTCTTCTGTTCGAGGCTATGTATGGCCTAAAGTCGTAGCGACCTCGTTGCCCCAAGTGGCTTGTTCCCGACAACAGTGAGGTGGAACCTACACGGATGCAAGGACCCAATCATGTTTTGCATCAGTTTGAGCTCCTTTCTGTAAAAGTCTAAGGACTTGTTATGTATTTTTCTTGTTTCTTTAGGGCCTAGAGTCATGTTTTTGATAATGATATAAAGATACAGGATCCCCCTCTGACAAAAAAAACTTTGGTAATAGCTCCGCTAAATAAATTATAATGTTTTTCACTTGTATACTGTACACGTAATCTTACGTCAATCTTCCACATAGATATAAAATCAAAGCCATTGGATATTCAATCGTTAATTCTATTATTTCTCTAATGAACCTTTTTATTCTATTTTTTCACTAGCCCTGCAGGAAACTACGTCACGGCAACCAGATTGTTATATAACATATCATCACTATACTAAAAAAATAGGTGGTACATTACCACTACATCTACGATCCATATGATAAGCAATAGTGGTCCCTAGCTCGTACAAGTGCAGCATCCATATTAGAAGGTTCAGCACACTTTCATGCTCCATCATTGCTACAGTTGAGTACTACAATATGAGTGGCAAAGTACAGACCTATAACCGTATTTCAAATAGGCATAAGATGGAGAATATATACCCTCCAGGAGTGTCACCTCCTTGATGGTTCCAACAAATTGATATCGTTGTTTGACTACTTCTGTAAGAAATATAATGTTCCAATAAATTGGTATCCAGATTTAATTTGACTACTTCTCTAAAAAAACTTACTACATATAGTGTGTAGACACTTGAAATCTGGAAATCGCAAGATCCTCCTCATCCCCGAAAATCGTGAGATCCTCTTCATCCTTGGAACACCTCACCGGTGTATCATCTACACACCATGGGTCGCGGTCGGCGGTTCCCAATCTGTAGGAAGAAAGGCGGCCATGGTGAGCTCGCCATGTACTTTAAGCGGCTCCACTCTTCACATCATGTCATGAAATATCATTGTCAATTGGGGGAAATCCATTAGAATCTCGACCATCTCATTTCTTCTTTCAGCCACATCTCGCATAAACCAAAGCTTCAGAATTAGAGTACTGCATGGATTTTTAAACTCAGTAAACTGTGTAGAAGTGGTACGATGAGAACAGAGCAGTAAGGTGATCACCTTAGAAAGTTCCTGACTAATGTCAGTTTTTTCATAACCAAAAGCACCAAGAATAGCACCATGTTCCTTCAAAAACTAAGGGGAGCAATGCATCACGCACACGCTGGAACCATTTCAACATAGGTAAGATTGAGATTTAATGGTGTCGGAAGGAAATGATAAAACAACATCTAGAAATTTTGGTCATGCAGGAGGAGAAACCATGATAAATAAAAACACACACTTTATTATGGAAATTGAACCTCAGGATAATTCGTAGACAACCTGTCCTATAAGAAGAGGTGTATCCACAGAACGAAAGTCTCTATGTAAGCACATGCCATGACTACAGCTCAATAAGTTCCATGCATTAAGCTAGTAATTTAGTCCTTACAAAAGTCAAACAAATTAACTTTCTTACCTGAAGCATAGTAAATTCTTTTTGGATACCCTGATATTCCAACTCTAGTATTGTATCTTGCATACATAGCAACAATAGTTTTTCAAATAAAGGTAAGCAATGGTAGAAAACATGGGTTGAAGCATACTATGTTCTTTTTGGATGCCCTGAAATTCCAACGCTAGTACTATATCCTGCATACAACTCTATATTGTATCCTACATACATAACAACAACAGTTTTTCAAATAAAGTTAAGCAGTGGTAGAAAACATGGAATCAAGGCTGTATTGACCAACTGGAGCTTTGTAAATTGCTTTCCCATGGAACCAAGCAGAAGGGTGACATGGTGGTTCATCAAATTATTCTGAAAGACAATTGTCAGAGAGTCAGAAAGCATTGCATGTGCACATGGGTTAATAATGAAAATCTGACTTATTTTTGGAAATTTCAAAAGCTCACACTTTGAATATCTTAAATAAGTGAATGCACATGCAGCAAGGTGCACAAAATCAGCTCTTGTGACCTTTGTCCTATCTATGTATGCGATAAAAAATTACTGAGCGGTACCTCAAGAAAAACAGAAAATTATGCAATGTTGTACAATGTAGGTCAAGAGTGATGTTTGTACCTGGTGACTATTTTCTGGACATTATGTCCCATTATGTATAAATGAGTCTGGTTTTCAGATGACAAATGATATAATCACATTTTTAATAGCTCAAATATATCTATAGAAAAGCCTCCAAAACAATAATCATATTGTACTAAGTTCACAAAAATTGGTTCAAAAGATTGTATGGTAAGAACAGCTTATAGGATTTATTCTACCTGGTTAATGACTTGAAGCACGCAATGAAAACTCCATACATTTTCTTGAAACAGCAATTCAACAAACATTTGGTGCATGATCCTTTTATCACGAAACCATAACTGGACATGTAGTAAAAGTTCCCCAGTAATCAACTTTCTAAACTGCACATCATGTAACTTTGGTGAGTATGTCATAGTAAAAAAATCCTATTTTGAAGACAAATCTCAAGAGTTGATTTGTAGGCTTTCATGTTGGAGCTGCAGATAAGAATCAGCAAGAGAGCACGGCCGGCCCAGCAGAGCTGAGAGCGCACACTCTCCAAACCAGAGGGGCAGAAGTAAGCCAACATGGTGTTAGGCGGGAGTTGCGCTATAGAGCAAGGGAGACTGACCTTGGGCTGGTGGTGCGGGTGTAGCAGCAGCATCCGCGGCCTCACGACACTCCGCCACGCGTTGTAGCAACGGGAGGGCGCTGGGCCGTCGTGCGCCTAGCCGTCGACGCCAATGTCGTCGTAAGGGGTGGTCCTAGAAGACCAGCGGCTCGCACCTGTGGCAGGATTCGCGCCGCAGCACCGGATCCCTCCGTCTCCCGCGCCCGTCCGTCGTCGCTCGCTCGGCTCCGGCAAGCTCCTTCCTAGGTCGCGGCACCGCTCCTCCTTTGTCCCTTCTTCTCTCCCTCACCTCCTTGTCTCCTCTCTGCCCAACAGCCCTCGACGCCATGGATCCGCCCGGAAAACCACGCTCCGGCCTTCCTCGTCATCACCGGCGATAACTGCCGCGCCGTCCGCCTGCGGATCCGCCTCCCTAGGCCCTGCCGTGCACGAATCCGGCCCCTGCAATCTCCATCCACCGCCCCCGTTCTGCATCGCACCGCCGCGGCATCGCATTGACTTGGTCCTGACTAATACTAATAAAACCAGACGCTTGGACTCTAGACCACGGGTTGAATATACAAGTTACAAGGTCCTCTTTGTAAAAACGAAACGTTTTCTTAAATTAGTCACGTATAAAAAGGACCGCGGGTTGATTGTCAAAAACCGCATGGACCTTTTTATAAAAACGCCGCGACGGTGAACCCGGAGACTCAATTTGTGCTTTATTATTACTAGCACATAAGCCCGTGCGTTGCAACGGGAGAAAAAATTGACATGCATTTTAATAACACAACACCCTTGCTTCGCAACGGACAGCCAGAAGGCCCAAGTCTACGACGTACCGATTGAAACCTAGCGTTTTTTACGTAGGTACAGATTAGTACCACCTTGGATTTTGGAAAAAATATGGATGTTCTGCAAAAAAACGGAAAACATAAATTCAAGGAAAAAAGCATATTATGACGGTGAACCCGAGGAGTCAATCCGTACTTTATTATTATAGCAAACATGCCCGTGCGTTGCAACGGGTGAAAACAGCCCTCACACGCCCTTACCCACTGAGCATGATTAAAGACCTCACCCTCATGCCCATAACATAATAAACATGACTAATACCTCATTCTCAGGTCCACATCTTCCATTCAATATAACACCAAACACATGTTTCTGCTTGTCATATTTGTCGTCCTCGTCGCCGGTGGTCATAGTACCAATTTTCACTAACCAAGGTTGGCCAGGTCCAACAGCTGGATTGTTGAACCGCCTTCGTGTCCAGCCAAGATCAAGACCGTTGAACAAAGTTTTTTTAATCGGCTAGCTAACATAATAGGGAAAAGCATTGGAATAATATATGTCAGTGTCACCATGTAAAGTGAGTAGTTTGTGTCAGATAGACCATGAAATCTTAATTGGACTTCTCTCATGCATTTTGATGGGTGTCACTGGGCGAGTGAGACTTGTCGTACGTGAAGACTTTATGGAGAAAAAAGATTCCTTCATATCCTAGTTTAATAAATTGAATTAAAACAATGCATCAAGTGGGCGTATTTCAAAAATTCCCCAAGTTTTATTAATAAGTATAGATTAAAAAATCATGTTTTAAAAAATGTTTGCCTTTTCAAATTTAAAGTTCAAAATATATTTGAGTTTTTAAATTTTTGCAAATTCTAAAAATAATCACAACAGTACCTCCTAGTTTAAAAAAAATTTGTGTTTTAAAAAATACTCAGTTTAAAAAAAAGATTTTTCTTTTGAAAAAAAATCGAGTTTAAATTTTTGTTAACAACTTTGCAAATTTTCGTGTTCTAAAATATATTCACTTTAAAAAGAAATCCTCTTAATATCTGGCGCGATTGTGCGCTTAATTTGAAATTTCGCGCGGCTAAATGAACACCAAGTCATGTTTGGCCTAGTGGTAGCCTTCTGAACGCTTTAGCATGAGTGTCTGAGTTCGAGTCCTTGCAGCGTATTAATTTTTCTTAGAAACGTTTTACTGGCGCATGCTGTTGGTTCCCTAATGGGCCGGCCCATTGTGGCTCTGCGCGTCTGTTTTTTCTTTTTTGGCAGAAACGAATCGGGAGAACGATAAAACTACCGCACGACAAACCACCTCGGACGTACGAATTGTAAGACCTGTGTGCCGTGTGCGTGCGGAGAACGCGGCGTGGGCCGGCCCAAAGCAGCGCGGTGTCAAACTACAGAAATTTTGACGGACGGACAAAACTACGAACGGTTCCCTAAATTAGTACCACCTCGTTTATCTTATGATTTTGTCTGTACAAATCGTAAAAATGTATTATGACATAAGAAGAAAGCGTATTGTGACGGTGAATCCGGAGATCCAATCCGTGCTTTATTATTAGGGAGAGATTAAGGGAGATAAGCTTGTGAGCCTTTCCTCGGATACATAATGCCTTTGGTAAATTGTATCCTCTGCTTTCTCAAGCATGCTCTACTATCGAGCTTGTGTTATTTATTCTTGAAATTTATGGTTTATGTTCCTAAGATGCCCTGATGGGTTGAACCTACACCTTCCCTAACCCGTGTGAACCCGAAAGATTTCACGGGTCATACTTATCTGGTATTGCACGAGGTAAAAACTTTCAACAACTAATGTCATTTACGAAATAAGAGAGGTGAATGGAAGGTTATACATTGAAGAAGTGGGAGTCGACCTTCAACTTTGTGTTTATGCCCATGGACGATACGTCTCCAACGTATCTATAATTTTTGATTGCTCCATGCTATATTATCTACTGTTTTGGACATTATTGGGCTTTATTATCCACTTTTATATTATTTTTGGGACTAACCTATTAACCGGAGGCCCAGCCCAGAATTGCAGTTTTTTGCCTGTTTTAGGGTTTTGAAGAAAAGGAATATCAAACGGAGTCCAAACGGAATGAAACCTTCGGGAACGTGATTTTCTCACCGAATACAACTCAGGAGACTTGGACCCTACGTCAAGGCACGTAACAGGTGGCCACGAGGTAGGGGGCGCGCCGTACCCCCCCCCCACCCTCATGGGCCCCCTGTTGCTCCACCGACGTACTTCTTCCTCCTATATATATCCACGTACCCCCAAACGATTAGAGACGGAGCCAAAAACCTAATTCCACCACCGCAACTTTCTGTATCCACGAGATCCCATCTTGGGGCCTGTTTTGGAGCTCCGCCGGAGGGGGCATCGATCATGGAGGGCTCCTACATCATCATCCAAGCCTCTCTGATGAAGTGTGAGTAGTTTACTTCAGACCTACGGGTCCATAGTTAGTAGCTAGATGGCTTCTTCTCTCTTTTTGGATCTCAATACAATGTTCTCCCCCTCTCTCGTGGAGATCTATTCGATGTAATCTTCTTTTTGCGGTGTGTTTGTTGAGAACGATGAATTGTGGGTTTATGATCAAGTCTATCTATGAATAATATTTGAATCTTCTTTGAATTCTTTTATGTATGATTGGTTATCTTTGCAAGTCTCTTCGAATTATCAGTTTGGTTTGGCCTACTAGATTGGTTGTTCTTGCCATGGGAGAAGTGCTTAGCTTTGGGTTAGATCTTGCGGTGTCCTTTCCCAATGACAGAAGGGGCAGCAAGGCACGTATTGTATCGTTGCCATCGAGGATAACAAGATGGGGTTTTTATCATATTGCATGAAACTATCCCTCTACATCATGTCATCTTGCTTAAGGCGTTACTCTGTTTTTTAACTTAATACTCTAGATGCATGCTGGATAGCGGTCGATGAGTGGAGTAATAGTAGTAGATGCAGGAAGGAGTCGGTCTACTTGTCTCGGACGTGATGCCTATATACATGATCATACCTAAATATTCTCATAACTATGCTCAATTCTGTCAATTGCTCAACAGTAATTTGTTCACCCACCGTAGAATACTTATGCTCTTGAGAGAATCCACTAGTGAAACCTATGGCCCCCGGGTCTCTTTCTCATCATATCAATCTCCATCACTTTATTATTGCTTTGCTTTTACTTTGCTTTTACTCTTCACTTTGCATCTCTATACCAAAAATACCAAAAATATTATTTATCATCTTTATCAGATCTCGCTTTCGTAAGTGACCGTGATGGGATTGACAATCCCTAAGCGCGTTGGTTGCGTTGAGCTATTGTTTTTGTGTAGGTACGAGGGACTTGTGCGTGGCCTCCTACTGGATTGATACCTTGGTTCTCAAAAATTGAGGAAAATACTTATGCTACTTTGATGCATCATCCTCTCCTCTTCGGGGAAATCCAACGCAGTTCTCAAGAGGTAGCAAGAAGAATTTCTGGCGCCATTGCCAGGGAGTCTGCGCAAAAGTCAACATACCAAGTACCCATCACAATCCCTATCTCCCGCATTATATTATTTTCCATTTGCCTCTTGTTTTCCTCTCCCCCCAATTCACCCTTGTCATTTTATTCGCCCTCTCTCTCTCTATCCTCCCTCTCTATTTGCCTCTTTTGCCTGTTTGCCTTTTTGTTTGCTTGTGTGTTAGTTTGTTTGCTTCTCGTTATGGCTAGTCTCATATCTTCTCCGTTGTCTCCCGAGAATGAAGTTCTAAATTTTAAACAAAGGGAGGGAGAAAATCTAAAAGATGCTTGGTATAGAATTTGCAATGCTCAAAATAGATCTACCAGGAAGCAATGTACTTCAGTTCTTCTCCGCAATTTTTATGTAGGTGCTAGTCCTTGGTATAGATATATCCTCGATACCATTACCGGAGGGAATTTCTTTGGTAACCATACTTTTGATTCTTATAATGCTATGTTAGATTTATTTGGCTCACCACCTCTTTTGGTTAATGGAACTATGTTAACTTTGGAGCATGTTATGCAAAGACTTGAAATTATTGAAAATAAACTTGCTACCATTGAATTAATTGAAAATCTAGATAAAAAGATCCACAATCAAATTACCCAATATGGATCTAGGGTAGGAATGAATTTTAAAAATATTAAGAAAAAGGGACCCATAGTTAATGAGAAAATAAATCTAGATTCCACTAGAATCGATAAACTTGAGGGTATCATTACAAACTTGGGAACCGCTTTTTCTTCCGTAAAGAATACTCCAAGTCCTCCTACTAAAATTTCCAAGCTTATGTATATTCCTAAAAATAAGGGTGAATCATCTAGTAAGGAAACCGCGGATCTTAAATCTATAAGTATTCATCCCAATCTTTTTACTATCATCAAGGAACCAATTGCTACAAATGAATTTTTCGATCTTGTGCCTAAGAGTTTGATAATCACTAGAAAGAAATAAATTCCTAAGGGAGATAGATGCCTCATTGAAGAAATGCCTACCAAAGATGGCAGTACCTAGATCTATTCTTGCTTGTTATGCCTAGCTAGGGCGTTAAACGATAGCGCTTGTTGGGAGGCAACACAATTTTATTTTTATTCCTTGATTTTTGCTCTTGTTTATTAATAAATAAATTATTTAGACTCTGTTTTGGTTGTGTTTTTTATGTTTAATTAGTGTTTGTGCCAAGTAGAACCGTTGGGAAGACTTGGGGAAAGTCTTGTTGAACTTGCTGTAAAAAACAGAAACTTTAGCGCTCACGAGAACTGTTGTCATTTTTATTTGAAGAGTGCTATTTAGTTATTTCTTTTTGAAGATGATTAATAGATAAATTCCTCACGTGCAGCAATTTATTTTAGAATTTTGGGGATTCCAGATCTTGCGCTAGCTACAGATTACTACAAGCTGTTCTGTTTTTGACAGATTCTGTTTTTCGTGTGTGTTTGCTTATTTTGATGAATCTATGGCTAGTAAAATAGTTTATGAACCATAGATAAGTTGGAATACAGTAGGTATAACACCCATATAAATAAATAATGAGTTCATTACAGTACCTTGAAGTGGTCTTTTGTTTTCTTTCGCTAACGGAGCTCACGAGTTTTCTACTTTGAGTTTTGTGTTGTGAAGTTTTCAAGTTTTGGGTAAAGATTTGATGGATTATGGAACAAGGAGTGGAAAGAGCCTAAGCTTGGAGATGCCCATGGAACCCCCAAGATAATCTAAGTACACCTAAAAGTCAAAGTTTTGGGATGCCCCGGAAGGCATCCCCTCTTTCGTCTACTACTATCGGTAACTTTACTTGGGGCTATATTTTTATTCACCACATGATATGTGTTTTTCTTGGAGCGTCTTTTATAATCTTAGTCTTTGCTTGTTAGTCTACCACAATCATCCTTGCTGTACACACCTTTTGAGAGAGCCATACATAATTTGGAATTTGATAGAATACTCTATGTGCTTCACTTATATCTTTTGAGCTCTATAGTTTTACTCTAGTGCTTCACTTATATCTTTTGAGTTATATAATTTTGCTCTAGTGTTTCACTTATATCTTTTAGAGCATGGTGGTGGATTTGTTTTATAGAAACTATTGATCTCTCATGCTTCACTTAGATTATTTTGAGAGTCTTAATAGCATGGTAATTTGCTTCATAATAATATGCTTGGTATTCAAGATTTGTAAAACTTTCTTTTGAGTGCGTTGAATACTAAGAAAAAATTGATGCTTGATAATTGTTTTGAGATATGAGGATGGTGATATTAGAGTCATGCTAGTTGAGTAGTTGTGAATTTTAGAAATGCTTGTGTTAAAGTTTGTGATTCCCGTAGCATGCACGTATGGTGAACCGTTATGTGATGAAGTCGGAGCATGATTTATTTATTGATTGTCTTCCTTATGAGTGGCGGTCGGGGACGACGATGGTCTTTTCCTACCAATCTATCCCCCTAGGAGCATGCGCATAATACTTTGCTTTGATAACTTCTAGATTTTTGCAAAAAGTATATGAGTTCTTTATGACTAATGTTGAGTCCATGGATTATACGCACTTTCCTTCCTTCCACCATTGCTAGCCTCTCTAATACCGCGCACTTTTCGCCGGTATCATACACCCACCAAATACCTTCCTCAAAACAGCCACCATACCTACCTATCATGGCATTTCCATAGCCATTCCGAGATATATTGCCATGCAACTTTCCACCGTTCCGTTCATTATGACACGCTCCATCATTGTCATATTGCTAGCATGATCATGTAGTTGACATTGTATTTGTGGCAAAGCCACCATTCATAATTCTTTCATACATGTCACTCTTGATTCATTGCATATCCTGGTACACTGCCAGAGGCATTCATATAGAGTCATATTTTGTTTTAAGTATTGAGTTGTAATTGTTGAGTTGTAAGAAAAAAGAAGTGTGATGATCATCATTTTTAGAGCATTGTCCCAAGTGAGGAAAGGATGATGGAGACTATGATTCCCCCACAAGTCAGGATGAGACTCCGGATGAAAAAAAAGAGGCCATAAAAAAAGGAGAAGGCCCAAACAAAAAAATGAGAGAAAAAGAGAGAAGGAACAATGTTACTATCCTTTTACCACACTTGTGCTTCAAAGTAGCACCATGATCTTCATGATAGAGAGTCTCTCTGTCGGTGTCAAAACCGGCGGATCTCGGGTAGGGGGTCCCGAACTGTGCGTCTAGGCGGATGGTAACAGGAGGCGGGGGACACGATGTTTACCCAGGTTCGGGCCCTCTTGATGGAGGTAATACCCTACGTCCTGCTTGATTGTTCTTGATAATATGAGTAGTACAAGAGTTGATCTACAACGAGATCGAAGAGGCTAAACCCTAGAAGCTAGCCTATGGTATGATTGTTGTTGTTGGTCCTACGGACTAAACCCTCCGGTTTATATAGACACCGGAGGGGGCTAGGGTTACACAGAGTCGGTTACAAGGAAGGAGATCTACATATCCGTATTGCCAAGCTTGCCTTCCACGCCAAGGAGAGTCCCATCCGGGGTGCCACACTATTGACCCAAGACATGATTCGAAGCTGATGCATATAACGCTATAAGTTCGGGGTGCCACACTGTCGAAAGTGTTCGGACTTCTCACGCCGTATTATGGGGTACGCTTAAGCCCCCGGCGTATTGGCCATACCAGAGTGTAAGGGTGCTGAATGTCATGAATGAACATATATATATAAAAGAATAGAGAATGCGGTAATAGTCTAGTGCTATGCATTGTTTATTCAAAAAGGTGCGTCGAAGCAGAATGATACAAGTAGTGCGATAAGCAAAAAGTAGGACTATTTGACATGTCCCCTCCAAGGGCAAGCTGAGGAATGGTATTTAAAGCAGGTATTTCACTCGTTATTAGAGACCACCTGGGAGTTCCATGGTGCGACGTAGCTTTCTGCCTCCTTGGTTGTTGTATCATGTGTTCGACAATCGTACTGTCGGACGGGGTTTCCAGAGAGTAAAGTCCTGAAAGAGAGAAAAAATAACAAAGCGGGAATGCCTTAGTGCGGTTGAGCCGCGTTTTGGGGCGTGCCGTAGTCGTGCCCCCACCTATGCCCATGGTATTTTCAATGCATAATTATGTACGCGTGGCACAGATTTCGCCATTTGGCTGGGGCTGGGGTGGGGGCCGCATTGCTATGCGAGCTCGGAACGTGCTAGGCGGTCTTGTTGCAGATTACTCCAGGCGTGCTTGATGGTGTCCGGGTGTTTAATCACCGAACTAGTGGATTGCTTGAAGAGGCTGCTTTGTGCTTCTCCTGCGAGGGCCGCAGTGTGCTCCTCCGTGCGGAGAGAGCGCTCTGTGTTTCCATTTACTGTGATGACCACCCGAGGTCCTGGCATCTTGAGCTTGAGGTATGCATAATGCGGTACCGCATTGAATCTCGCAAATGCGGTTCGCCCGAGCAGTGCATGATAGCCACTGCAGAACGGGACTAAATCGAAGATTAACTCCTCGCTTCGGAAGTTATCCGGGGATCCGAAGACCACTTCCAGTGTGACTGAGCCTATGCAATGGGCCTCTACACCTGGTATGACACCTTTGAAGGTCGTTTTTGTGGGTTTGATCCTTGAGGGGTCTATACCCATTTTGTGCACTGTGTCCTGATAAAGCAGGTTCAGGCTGCTGCCGCCGTCCATAAGGACTCGAGTGAGGTGAAATCCATCGATGATTGGGTCTAGGACCAGTGCGGCGAATCCGCCATGACGGATACTAGTGGGGTGGTCCCTGAAGATCGAAGGCGATCGGACATGAGGACCATGGATTGAACTTTGGGGCGACTGGCTCCAACGCATATACGTCCCTTAGCGCACGCTTCCGCTCCCTCTTGGGGATGTGGGTTGCGTATATCATGTTCACCATCCGCACTTGTGGGGGGAACCTCTTCTTCCTCCGGTGTTCGGCGGCCGGGGCTCCTCCTCGTCATCGCTATGTAACCCCTTATCTTTGTTTTCGGCATTTAACTTGCCGGCCTGCTTGAACACCCAACATTCCCTGTTGGTGTGGTTGGCTGGCTTGTCGGGGGTGCCGTGTATTTGACCCGAGCGATCGAGTATACGGTCCAAATTGGACGGGCCCGGAGTGCTTCTTTTGAATGGCTTTTTCCGCTGACCGGTTTTAGAGCCTCTGAATCCGGCATTGACTGCCGTATCCTCGGTATTGTCGCTGTTGATGCGGCGCATGTGTTTGTTGCGACGTGACTTGCCATTGCTATCCTTGGTATCCGAAGTACCATGGTTCTTTGATATGTTATTGTTTCGAGCCAGCCAGCTATCCTCTCCCGCGCAGAAGCTGGTCATGAGTGTTGTGAGGGCTGCCATAGATTTCGGCTTTTCCTGGCCAAGGTGCTGGGCGAGTCACTCATCGCGGATGTTGTGCTTAAAAGCTGCTAGGGCCTCTACATTCGGACAATCGATGATTTGATTTTTCTTTGTCAGGAACCATGTCCAGAATTGCCTGGCCGATTCCTCTGGCTGCTGAATTATGTGGCACAAGTCATCGGCATCTCGTGGTCGCACATAAGTGCCCTGGAAGTTGTTGAGGAATGCGGCTTCCAGATCTTTCCAACAGCCAATGGATTCTCTGGCAGGCTGTTGAGCCAATGCCGAGCTGGTCCTTTGAGTTTGAGTGGGAGGTATTTGATGGCGTGTAGATCGTCACCGCGGGCCATGTGGATGTGCAGGAGGAAGTCCTCGATCCATACCGCAGGATCTGTTGTACCGTCGTATGATTCGATATTTACGGGTTTGAAACCCTCTGGGATTTGGTGATCCATTACTTCGTCTGTGAAGCATAGGGGGTGTGCGGCGCCTCTGTACTGGGCTATATCACGACGCAACTCAAACGAGTCTTGTCCACTGTGTTCGGCCTGGCCGGATTTACTTTTACTGTATCCGATGTGACGGTCATCGTCTCGCATAGTGGCGCGCCCTTGTGATCTGTAGATCGATCTTGCGTGTTTTGCTTTGTCCTCCAATACGTCTCGCAGGTCTAGCATGTTTCCCCGTGCCTTGACATTTTTATTTGAGTGGCGTCCGGGTGCGGACTGAGCTTTTGGCTGAAATGCCTCTCTGTCGCGGCCACGAGGTTATGTCTATCGCAATACGGTTATTCATTTAAGGAGAATAACGGTTACTCTGTTTATTTGAATAATACCTTCAATGGTCTTGCACCTAAAATGAATGGTTCATTGAATCTCGATCATAGTGATACACATGTTCATGCCAAAAGATATAAGATAGTAATGATAGTACCACCTACTTGTGGCACTGCCACTTAAGTTATATCGGTATAAAACGCATGAAGAGGCTCCATGTTGATGGATCTTTGGACTCACTCATTTTTGAAAAGTTTGAGACATGCGAACGATGTCTATTGGTGTATATGCATGAAGAAACTCCATGCAAATGGACCGTTTGGACTCACTTGATTTTGAATCACTTGAGACATGCAAATCATACCACATGGGCAAGATGACTGAAAGCCTCGTTTTCAGTAAAATGGAACTAGAAAGCAACTTGTTGGAAGTAATACATTTTGATGTGTGCAGTCCAATGAGTGCTGAGGCATGTAGTGGATATCGTTATGTTCTTACTTCACAGATGATTTGAGAAGATGTTGAGTATATTTACTTGATGAATCACGAGTCTGAATTATTGAAAGGTTCAAGTAGTTTCAGGGTGAAGTTGAAAGATCGTCGTGACAAGAGGATAAAATATCTATGATATGATCATAGAGATGAATATCTGAATTACGAGTTTGGCACAGAATTAAGACATTGTGGAAATTGTTTCACAACTAATACAGCCTGGAACACCATAGTGTGATGGTGTGTCCGAACATCATAACTGCACCCTATTGGATATGATGCATACCATGATGTCTCTTATCGAATTACCACGATAGTTTATGGGTTAGGCATTAGAGACAACCACATTCACTTTAAATAGGGCACCACGTAATTCCGATGAGATGACACCGTATGAACTATGGTTTAGAGAAACCTAAGCTGTCATTTCTTAAAAGTTTGGGGCTGCGACGCTTATGTGAAAAAGTTTCAGGCTGATAAGCTCGAACCCAAAGCGGATAAATACATCTTCATAGGACACCCAAAACAGTTGGGTATACCTCCTGTCCCAGATCCGAAAGCAATAAGGGATTGTTTCTAGAATCGGGTCCTTCCTCGAGGAAAAGTTTCTCTCGAAAGAATTGAGTGGGAGGATGGTGGAGACTTGATGAGGTTATTAAACCGTCTCTTCAACTAGTGTGTGGCAGGGCACAGGAATTTGTTCCTGTGGCACCTACACCAATTGAAGTGGAAGCTTGTGATAGTGATCATGAAACTTCAGATCAAGTCACTACCAAACCTCGTGGGATGACAAGAATGCGTACTACTTCAGAGTGGTACGTGATCCTGTCTTGTAAGTCATGTTGCTAGACAACAATGAACCTACGAGCTATGGAGAAGCGATGGTGGGCCCGGATTCCGATAAATGGCTCGAGGCCATAAAATCCGAGAGAGAGATCCATGTATGAAAACAAAGTGTAGACTTTGGCAGAACAGCTCGATGGTCGTAAGGCTGTTGAGTGCAGATGGATTTTTAAAAGGAAGACGGACAATGATGGTAAATGTCACCATTAAGAAAGCTCGACTTGTCGTTAAGAAGTTTCCCGACAAGTTCAAGGAGTTGACTGCGGTGAGACTTTCTCACTCGTAGCGATGCTAAGAGTCTGTTGGAATTATATTAGCGATTACTGCATTATTTATGAAATCTGCAGATAGGATGTCAAAAAACATTGTTTCCTCGACGATTTTCTTGAGGAAAGGTTGTATGTGATACAACCGGAAGGTTTTGTCAATCCTGAAAGATGCTAATAAGTATGCAAAGCTCCAGCAATCCTTCTAAGGACTGGAGTAAGCATCTCGGAGTTGGAATGTATGCTTTGATGATGATCAAAGATTTTGGGTTTATACAAAGTTTATGAGAAACTTGTATTTCCAAAGAAGTGAGTGGGAGCGCTATAGAATTTCTGATGAATATATGTTGTTGACATATTGTTGATCAGAAATGACGTAGAATTTCTGGAAAGCATATAGGGTTATTTGGAAAGTGTTTTCAATGGAAAGCCTGGATCAAGCTACTTGAACATTGAGCTTCAAGATCTATAAGGATAGATCAAAACGCTTAATGGTACTTTCAAATGAGCACATACCTTGACATGATCTTGAAGGTGTTCAAGATGGATCAGTCAAAGAAGGAGTTCTTGCCTGAGTTGTAAGGTATGAAGTTAAGACTTAAAGCTCGACCACGGCAGAATAGAGAGAAAGGACGAAGGTCATCTCCTATTCTTAAGACATAGGCTCTACAGTATGCTATGCTGTGTACCGCACCTGAAGTGTGCCTTGCCATGAGTCAGTCAAGGGGTACAAGAGTGATCCAAGAATGGATCACAGGACAGCGGTCAAAGTTATCCTTAGTAACTAGTGGACTAAGGAATTTTCTCGATTATGGAGGTGGTAAAAGAGTTTGTCGTAAAGGGTTACGTCGATGCAAGCTTAACACCTATCCGGATAGCTCTGAGTAGAGATACCGGATACGTATAATGGAGCAACAATTTAGTATAGCTCCAAGTAGAACAGTTATTTGGAATAGCTCCAAATAGAACGTGGTAGCTGCGTCTGGGAGATGACATAGAGATTTGTAAAGCACACACGGATCTGAAAGATTCAGACCCGTTGACTATAACATCTCTCACAAGCATAACATGATCAAACCTAGAACTCATCGAGTGTTAATCACATGGTAATGTGAACTAGATTATTGACTCTAGTAAACTCTTTGGGTGTTAGTCACATGGGGATGTGACCTTGAGTGTTAATCACATAGCGATGTGAACTAGATTATTGACTCTAGTGCAAGTGGGAGACTGTTGGAAATATGCCCTAGAGGCAATAATAAATTGAATATTATTATATTTCCTTGTTCATGATAATCGTTTATTATCCATGCTAGAATTGTATTGATAGGAAACTCAAATACATGTGTGGATACATAGACAACACCATGTCCCTAGTAAGCCTCTAGTTGACTAGCTCGCTGATCAATAGATGGTTACGGTCTCCTGACCATGGACATTGGATGTCGTTGATAACGGGATCACATCATTCGTTTCCTGACCATGGACATTGGATGTCGTTGATAACGGGATCACATCATTAGGAGAATGATGTGATGGACAAGACCCAATCCTAAGCATAGCACTAGATCGTGTAGTTCGTATGCTAAAGCTTTTCTAATGTCAAGTATCATTTCCTTAGACCATGAGATTGTGCAACTCCCGGGTACCGTAGGAGTGCTTTGGGTGTGCCAAACGTCACAACGTAACTGGGTGGCTATAAAGGTACACTACAGGTATCTCCGAAAGTGTCTGTTGGGTTGGCACGAATCGAGACTGGGATTTGTCACTCCGTGTAAACGGAGAGGTATCTCTGGGCCCACTCGGTAGGACATCATCATAATATGCACAATGTGATCAAGGAGTTGATCACGGGATGATGTGTTACGGAACGAGTAAAGAGACTTGCCGGTAACGAGATTGAACAAGGTATCGGGATACCGACGATCGAATCTCGGGCAAGTATCGTACCGCTAGACAAAGGGAATTGTATACGGGATTGATTAAGTCCTTGACATCGTGGTTCATCCAATGAGATCATCGTGGAACATGTGGGAGCCAACATGGGTATCCAGATCCCGCTGTTGGTTATTGGTCGGAGAGTCGTCTCGGTCATGTCTACATGTCTCCCGAACCCGTAGGGTCTACACACTTAAGGTTCAGTGACACTAGGGTTATAGAGATATTAGTATGCGGTAACCCGAAAGTTGTTCGGAGTCCCGGATGAGATCCCGGACGTCACGAGGAGTTCCGGAATGGTCCGGAGGTAAAGAATTATATATAGGAAGTGCTATTTCGGCCATCAGGACAAGTTTTGGGGTCACCGGTATTGTACCGGGACCACCGGAAGGGTCCCGGGGGTCCACCGGGTGGGGCCACCTGCCCCGGGGGGCCACATGGGCTGTAGGGGGTGCGCCTTGGCCTATATGGGCCAAGGGCACCAGCCCCAAGAGGCCCATGCGCCAAGAGAAGAGGGAAAGGAAGAGTCCTAAAGGGGGAAGGCACCTCCGAGGTGCCTTGGGGAGGAGGGACTCCTCCCCTGGCCGCACCCTTCCTTGGAGGAAGGGCCAAGGCTGCGCCTCCCCCCTCTCCCTTGGCCCTATATATAGTGGGGGGAAGGGAGGGCAACCATACCTAAGCCCTCGCGCCTCCCTCTCCCTCACATGACACATCTTCCTCCTCCCGCGGCGCTTGGCGAAGCCCTGTTGGAATCGCGCTACTTCCACCACCACGCCATCGTGCTGCTGGATCTCCATCAACCTCTCCTTCCCCCTTGCTGGATCAAGAAGGAGGAGACGTCGCTGCTCCGTACGTGTGTTGAACACGGAGGTGTCGTCCGTTCGGCGCTAGGATCATCGGTGATTTGGATCACGACGAGTACGACTCCATCAACCCCGTTCTCTTGAACGCTTCCGCGCGCGATCTACAAGGGTATGTAGATCCACTCCTCCCTCGTTGCTAGATGACTCCATAGATAGATCTTGGTGACACGTAGGAAAATTTTGAATTTATACTACGTTCCCCAACACCAAATACCTTCCTCAAAACAGCCACCATACCTACCTATCCTGGCATTTCCATAGCCATCCCGAGATATATTGCCATGCAACTTTCCACCGTTCCATTCATTATGACACACTCCATCATTGTCATATTGCTAGCACGATCATGTAGTTGACATCGTATTTGTGGCAAAGCCACCGATCATAATTCTTTCATACATGTCACTCTTGATTCATTGCATATCCCAGTACACCACCGGAGGCATTCATATAGAGTCATATTTTGTTCTAAGTATTGAGTTGTAATTGTTGAGTTGTAAGAAAAATAAGTGTGATGATCATCATTTTAGAGCATTGTCCCAAGTGAGGAAAGGATGATGGAGACTATGATTCCCCCACAAGTCGGGATGAGACTCCAGATGAAAAAAAAGAGGCCATAAAAAAAGAGAAGGCCCAAACAAAAAAATGAGAGAAAAAGAGAGAAGGGACAATGTTACTATCCTTTTACCACACTTGTGCTTCAAAGTAGCACCATGATCTTCATTGTAGAGAGTCTCTCATTCTGTCACTTTCATATACTAGTGGGAATTTTTCATTATAGAACTTGGCTTGTATATTCCAATGATGGGCTTCCTCAAAATGCCCTAGGTCTTCGTGAGCAAGCGAGTTGGATGCACACCCACTTAGTTCCTTTTGTTGAGCTTTCATATACTTATAGCTCTAGTGCATCCGTTGCATGGCAATCCCTACTCACTCACATTGATATCTATTGATGGGCATCTCCATAGCCCGTTGATATGCCTAGTTGATGTGATACTATCTTCCCCTCTTTTTGTCTTCTCCACAACCACCATTCTATTCCACATATAGTGTTATATCCATGACTCACGCTCATGTAGTGCGTGAAGATCGAAAAAGTTTTGAAAATGTCAAAAGTATGAAACAATTGCTTGGCTTGTCATCGGGGTTGTGCATGATTTAAATACTTTGTGTGGTGAAGATAGAGCATAGCCAGACTATATGATTTTATAGGGATAGCTTTCTTTGGCCATGTTATTTTGAGAAGACATAATTGCTTTGTTAGTATGCTTGAAGTATTATTATTTTTATGTCAACATGAACTTTTGTCTTGAATCTTTTGAATCTGAATATTCATACCACAATTAAGAAGATTTACATTGAAATTATGCCAAGTAGCACTCCGCATCAAAAATTCTGTTTCTATCATTTACCTACTCGAGGACGAGCAGGAATTAAGCTTGGGGATGCTTGATACGTCTCCAACGTATCTATAATTTTTGATTGCTACATGCTATATTATCTACTGTTTTGGACATTATTGGGCTTTATTATCCACTTTTATATTATTTTTGTGACTAACCTATTAACCAGAGGCCCAGCCCAGAATTGTTGTTTTTTTGCCTGTTTTAGGGTTTCGAAGAAAAGGAATATCAAAGGGAGTCCAAACGGAATGAAACCTTTGGGAACGTGATTTTCTCACCGAATACAACTCAGGAGACTTGGACCCTACGTCAAGGCACGTAACAGGAGGCCATGAGGTAGGGGGCGCGCCCTACCCCCCAGGCGCGACCCCACCCTTGTGGACCCCTGTTGCTCCACCGACGTACTTCTTCCTCCTATATATATCCACGTACCCCCAAATGATCAGAGACAGAGCCAAAAACCTAATTCCACCGCCGCAACTTTCTGTATCCACGAGATCCCATCTTGGGGCCTATTCCGGAGCTCCGCCGGAGGGGGCATCGATCACGGAGGGCTTCTACATCATCATCCAAGCCTCTTCGATGAAGTGTGAGTATCTTACTTCAGACCTACGGGTCCATAGTTAGTAGCTAGATGGCTACTTCTCTCTTTTTGGATCTCAATACAATGTTCTCCCCCTCTCTCGTGGAGATCTATTCGATGTAATCTTCTTTTTGCGGTGTGTTTGTTGAGACCTATGAATTGTGGGTTTATGATCAAGTCTACCTATGAATAATATTTGAATCTTCTCTGAATTCTTTTATGTATGATTGGTTATCTTTGCAAGTCTCTTCGAATTATCAGTTTGGTTTGGCCTACTAGATTGGTTGTTCTTGCCATGGGAGAAGTGCTTAGCTTTGGGTTCGATCTTGCGGTGTCCTTTCCCAGTGACAGAAGGGGCAGCAAGGCACGTATGGTATCATTTCCATCAAGGACAACAAGATGGTTTTTTTTATCATATTGCATGAAACTATCCCTCTGCATCATGTCATCTTGCTTAAGGCGTTACTCTATTTTTAACTTAATACTCTAGATGCATGTTGGATAGCGGTCGATGAGTGGAGTAATAGTAGTAGATGCAGGCAGGAGTCGGTCTACTTGTCTCGGACGTGATGCCTATATACATGATCATTCCTAGATATTATCATAACTATGCTCAATTCTGTCGATTGCTCAACAGTAATTTGTTCACCCACCGTAGAATACTTATGCTCTTGAGAGAAGCCACTAGTGAAACCTATGGCCCCCGGGTCTCTTTCTCATCATATCAATCTCCATCACTTTATTATTGCTTTGCTTTTAATTTGCTTTTACTTTTCACTTTGCATCTCTATACCAAAAATACCAAAAATATTATTTATCATCTTTATCAGATCTCACTTTCGTAAGTGATCGTGAAGGGATTGACAACCCCTAAGCGCGTTGGTTGCGTTGAGCTATTGTTTTTGTGTAGGTACGAGGGACTTGTGCGTGGCCTCCTACTGGATTGATACCTTGGTTCTCAAAAACTGAGGGAAATACTTACGCTACTTTGCTGCATAATCCTCTCCTCTTCGGGGAAATCCAACGCAGTGCTCAAGAGGTAGCAATGGACATGATGTAGATCCTATCATGGAACTTTCTTGTAATAATAACTATTTCCTTGAAATAATATCCTTTGGTATCGGTGAATTTATCATTTGCAATCGTGTTTCCGCCCGTATGTTCTTCTCTGCTCCCATTTCACGGGCAAGTTTAAGCACTTGTCTTCTGTGGATCAATACACCAGTCCAACCTTTACTTTGATCTACCGTCGAGTATTACACCCTGGTATCTCGAGAATATCATGGAACTGCATAACTTTTTATGGGATCTTCATCAACTATTATTTCTCACCGAATCTAATTTTTCCCGCGTTCTGGGTTGTCGTCAACCGAGAACACCGAATAGTGAATCAAGTCTGCACTCTGATTCAATAACTCTTAAGTAATTTTCGTTGCGTACGAGTTTAATAACCCTTCAAGCCATTCCTAGCCTGATCGGATATATCATTATCGTGCTGGTTTTATCTGTGCTACCTGGTTCTTAATCCTGGAGCACAACTTTTGACAATGAGCTAATCTTACGGCAATCTTCCCTGTCTTATCGTTTCACCTCGAATAGCAAGCTTGATTCTGAGTTGGCGTCGTATCTGTGTATCCAATAACCTTTCGCTGCATCAGTCCTTTGGCTGGATGCAGTCGCTGTTTGATTGCTTCTTCGTGGAGCCTCTCGACAAATTTTTCATGATCATCGTCAACATTTTTACTCCTTCTAGGATATTAATCGAGTTCATGATGATAAGTGCCATCTTCGTCCCTTAGTAATTTGAGTTACCACCGAAAACATCCTTACCTTCATATCATGACAAACTTGTTCATGATACAGATGCAACTTGCTATCCAGCTTGTACCATAATCTACCTTGAATTAATAATGTCTGTTATGTCAAGGGTGTTGTGAGAGTTTCACCATCTCTTAAGGACTCTTGATACAGGGATGCTTCTCGCCATCACCATTCTTTTCTTGGTCCCGTGTTCCAACTAGAATATCGGCAATTGAACTATGAGGTGTGAATTGAAAACTTCTAGAAACCCTATTGCTTTGAAGTTAATGGTCGACATTTCATTCTTAGACCATTGGTTATCGAATCACCATTCTAACATTGATCATGCTACCTAAGCCCTTATTTCGGATGCACCTTTCAACCAATGTTTAATTGTGTATGTTTTCCTCGAGCATACATCAATATAACATTTGATGTGACAAATGTTTTCTCCTTGTTCTCATAATTGTGGGAATCCGTCTTTTTGGAAACCTCTATGCATTGTCGTTGAGTCCATCAGCCACCTTTTCCTCCTCTCATTGGTTTTAATGATGAACTCTTGTTTCAGAACTTGCTTCCATAGTTCATTGCCCGAGAATCTTATAATGTCATCTCGTCAATTGCGTTGCACCTTTTCTTTCTCAGGCATCCTGAGTCTGAGGTATCCTGACACCAATCAGATCTGAATCTCGGTCAGATATGATGGTTGGAACATATTTCGAGGAGTTATAACATCTTTACATGACCGGGTAAGGTGATGCCATGCCTAGCACACCTGGCCGGAGCACCTAGTGTTATAGTTTCCTTTTCTGCAAGGTTATCCATTCTTTCATGAGGAAATTGTAGGACGTATTCTACAAGTTGTTCCTGATGGATCCTTCGTGTATCCAGAGTCAGACCTTTGATTGAAGACCTTGTCAATGCTATCTCAAAGCATGTCACTAGTACTCCAATTTTCAATAAGAACATTTGAAGCACAATGCTAAATTATCTTTATCAATTATCCAAACACCGATGTATGGGTAATGTCATGAAGTTTCTCTCCCCTTACCTAAAGGGTTTTCTACTTTCTATCATGTCATGGATATCATGCTCTCCTTATCCTTGGGAAGGATATACGCTTGAGTTATGTGTTTAAACACATTTTTCCTTTTCATTGTTCTGTTTAATCTGATAATCACATTTTCCTTTCCATTGTTTTGTTTAACCTTCTTGAGGTTTATATGATCTAAGCAGTAATAAGTCACTGCTTTTGTAAGAACCTCGGTGTACAACTCTGTCAGTAAGACCGTGTTACTATTGTTGGTGACATTTCGGTAACCACCAATGGACGAGAACTTTGCCTATTGGTCCGCCTCGTTTCAACGAGCAGGAATATGGTTCTCTTCGTCCCTCGCCCTTGGTACCAACGATGCTGCCAACATAACTGACCGGATATTATCTGACATGCCTTGCTATCATGGTTGTGCAAGATGTCAATGCCCTTCCTACTTTTATCCCACATGGTGGGCCCATAAGCCACAGTTCCATAGGATCGAAACCTGACTCTCCTGTACACCCTCGGTTTCCAAAAGTTTTCCTCGTGCGTGGCCTCATATGTAATTCACGAGCCACCTTCCGAAAGCTTATCAATTCTGGTATCAGACACAATGCTTATTCCCATTGATCTGAACCCCTTTCACCCTTCGTTTTAGAAATCGAATGATTGCATGTCCGCTCAAAACTTCTCATGGTACCTTATTACCTTGCTCTTGATATTTTCTTAAGATTGAATTCGCGAGTTACTTTCCGCCACCCTTCCTGCTGTTATCTACCAGATAAGCAACATTGTAGCGGTCCATTTCTCCGAAGTTACCCCTTGTCGTACGTACGATGGAGTTCTCGAAAAAAGGATGATGACTTCGTCATGATGACTTGAAGCAGAGAAATGAAGACATCAATGTAATGGATCGGCCTCTCCGAGAAGAGCAACCAAGACCGAGAAGATCCGTTAGAATTTCGTAACCTAGTCTTTCCCCCTTACTCCATCCCTTAAATCTCGGGACGAGATTTCTTGTAGTGGATGAGAATTGTAACGCCCGGATAGTTAAGCTACAGTGAGCCTCTGCTAATGATGCCACATCATCTCGGTTACTATTGATAAACTACCGTCGGTTCGAAAGACATCTTGAAAATTCAGATTTAAAATAAAGTCAAGCGGTAAAAGTTTTCAAATGTCAAAACTAAAATGTTCAATGGGTTGCAATTAATCACCAGCTAATTGTCATGTATGAAGTAACATTTCTCAAAATATAAAAATGCTCGTGGATTTTAAAACAGTGGACCAACAGCGTTAAGTAAGCCCATTTAAATTCAAAACTAAACTTGAACTGTTCCAATTGGCCCCAAACTTTTTTGCGCAACCTAGTAGTTTGTGCTTGATTTATGTGTCAAGTTTTATCATTTAGAGAAGTCACTTAGTAGCTAAAAATGCAAAACAGAGAAGAAATATGAAACAGAAAAGAATAAAGAAAAGGAGAAAAGAAAAGGAATTGGCACTGTGCACTCGGCCCAGGCGAGGCAACAGTGCGGCCCAGCCCAACTTCCCCCTTTTCCTTCAACCCCTGTTCATCAGAGGCTGGGTAGCCGACGTGCGTCCGTCCACGCCGCGGATCGGCCATGTGCCGGCAATCTGCCACATCCCCGACATCTACAAGGCACCCCCGAGCCCCCGGCAAACCCTAGCACCATTCATTCCCTTCCCCGTGCCGCTTCTCTTCTCTCCCACGCGAATACGGGCGTAGCCCTCGCCATGGATTTGTTCCCGGCGTAGCCACCGTGCTCCCCTTGCCACTCCACCTTGTCCAGAAGACGTAGGCCATCGTACTCGACTTCGACGTGGACTGCCTCGAGCCGGAATGCCAAGACGACGCTGCATCCGTCGATCCCCTCCGTCGGCAACCGCCACTACTCGAATTTGATTCACCCGTCTCCGAGCAGCTCCGGCGTCCTCGAGCCCTCCACGAACTTCTATGTGAGATCCTCTTCGTCTCCTCCCTCTCTCCTGGTCGCATTTGAACCCGTAGCGATCGAACCACCCGGCACTGCCGGCGCACTCCGCACCAGGCTCTGCCCCGCCCACGCGTGCGTGCGCGGTGCCCTGCGCCATCCACACGGGCCTGCGCGCTCGGCCTCGCCCCAACCGCCTACGCGCCCCTCTGCAAGCTCGACCGCCCTCGCTCACTCACGTCCGGTTCCACCGTGGTTGGCCGCGCCCACTTGCCGCCGGTGCTGCCTCACGTGCCCACGCAGCCGCCCACATAAGCGCGCTGGCCCCCGTCGCGGCCCCGCTCACCTCTGCTGCCGTCTGCGTCGCCGTCCCGTGTTGCACACACCCCGCAGCCTTCCGCCCGCGCTGCTGCCACTTGAAGCTTCTGCTGCGTGCGTTGCCTGCCGCTGCGCGCTGCCACCGAACCTCCCACCACGCCCCGGTGCGTTCCCCGCCTGCGCCGCTGCCACCAGCGGCCGTCTCCAGTTGCCCCGCACTTGCTCGCCCGCTGCCACCGGCGTCCCGCCTCCAGCCACACTCGCGTGCACCCACCGCGTTCCCCCCATGCGCCCACACCGCGCCCGCTGCAGCCGCGGCAGCCCCATGGATGACGCCCCGGCCGCGCCTAGTACCTGACGCGCCCCTACCCCCTCCTCGTCGTCGTTCATGCCGCCCCGGTCACCGCCGCAGCGCGCTGGCCGCGCGCCAGGCCCCAGGTCGCGCCACGCCGGTGCCATCGCCGCCAGAACGGGCCATGGCCTCGCCCCGCACCTGGGCGGGCTGCGTCCTCCGCCAGCACCCGCTGCCCTTTCACCCGCACACCCGCTAAGGCCTTGTGGGCCGCTGACCAGAGGGGCCCATGCTCCTGTCCAAAAAAGGGTTTTAAAAATATATTAATAAAAATAATTAAGTAATTAATTAGTTAGTAATTAACTATTTAACTTATTTAACTTCGTTTAAGTACCTAATTAACTAGGTTAACTAATTCAATCTGTTTAATTAAGTTGGTCAATGACAGGTGGACCCCAGTCAACCTTTTGACCGGTCAACAATTGACTGTTGACTGCTGACTCAGCGGTCAATAGGGTCCACTGCCAGCCTCTGTACTGCTCTGTTGTGTACACTTTGTGTGTGCATATAGCAATTTAGTTTTTTTAATTAATATTAAATCAAGTAATTCCAGAATATTGTTTTAAACTTCAAAAAATCATAGAAATTAATCCATAACTCGGATGAAAAAGTTTTATACTGTTCAGAACGACGAGACAAATCCGAATACGTGGCTCATTCACCCGCCACACATCCCTAGCATAGCGAACACACAACTTTCCCCCTGCGGTTCCTCTGTCCGAAAACGCGAAACACCGGGAATACTTCCCGGATATTTCCCCCCTTCGCCGATATCACCTATCCCTATGTTAGGTCACCCCTAGCACAACATATTGCCGCGTCTTGCTTTATGTTACATTTGATTGCTCTGTTATTTATTGTGTTCCCCCTCCGTTACTTCTTTTCGGTAGGCTCCGAGACTACTGTCGATACCTTTGTGATCGACTACATCGATGACGACCCCTCCTTGCGAGAGCAACCAGGCAAGCCCCCACCCCCCTTGATCACCAGATATCGCCTATTCTCCTCTCTACTGGTTGCATTAGAGTAGTGTAGCATGTTACTGCTTTCCGTTAATTCTATCCTGATGCATAGCCTGACATTGTTGCTATAGTTGTTGATACCTTACCTGCAATCC
Organism: Triticum dicoccoides; assembly: GCF_002162155.2. NCBI lineage: Eukaryota > Viridiplantae > Streptophyta > Magnoliopsida > Poales > Poaceae > Triticum > Triticum dicoccoides. Next base: position 533,821,917 of record NC_041386.1, on the reverse strand, counting down.
TAAATGCTTAATATAGGATGCTAGTTTATCATCAGTGGCCTTACACTCTTGTCCGTCTGTCATGCTATACTACTGGGCCGTGATCACTTCGGGAGGTGATCACGGATACATATACTATATACTTTTACATGCTTATGTTACTGTTTGGAGATGGTGGCTGAAGGGGCAGGTGGTTCCATCCATGTAGCGATGGGCTTGGGTTCCCGACAGCCCCCTGATGGTTACTTTGTGGCAGAGCAACAGGGAAGGTTGAGACCACCTAGGAGAGATGTGGGCCTGGCCCTGGTCGGCATCCGCGGTTACTTCAAAATAACACGCTTAACGAGATCTTGGAATTTGATCTGAGTCTGGCCACCTGGCCTATACGCACTAACCAACTACGCGGGAACAGTCATGGGCAATTGACGTCGTGGTAAGCCTTCTTGACGTCAGCGCTGAGCGGCGCGCGCCGTATTGGACTGGAATGCCTGCTCTTGTATTAGGGAGGCTAGGTCTGCTTACCGGCCGCCCATGCAACGTGCATGTGTGCAATGGGCGATGGGCCCAGACCCCTGCGCCATAGGATTTAGACCAGCGTACTGACCTCCCTGTTGTGCCTAGGTGGGGCTGCGACGTGTTGATCTTCTGAGGCCGGGCATGACCCAAGAAAGTGTGTCCGGCCAAAGGAGATCGAGCGTGTTGGGAAATGTGGTGCACCCCACCCCTGCAGGGAAGTTTATCTATTCAAATAGCCGCGTCCCTCGGTAAAAGGATGACCTGGAGTTGTACCTTGACCTTATGACAACTAGAATCGGATACTTAATAAAACACACCCTTCCAAGGGCCAGATACAACCCGATGATCGCTCTCTCATAGGGCGATGAGGGGAGGATCGCCGGGTAGGATTATGCTATGCGATAATACTTGGTGAACTTACCATCTACTCTCTTCTACATGCTGCAAGATGGAGGCTGGCAGAAGCGTAGTCCTCGATAGGACTAGCTATCCTATCTTATTCTGGCATTCTGCAGTTTAGTCGATAGACACTACCCTTTTCATTTATACCAATGCATATGTAGTGTAAATCCTTGCTTACGAGTACTTTGGATGAGTACTCACGGTTGCTTTGCCACTTCTTTTTCCCCTTTCCTGGTTATTGCGATCATATGATGGAGTCCAGGAGCCAGAGGACCCCGAGGATGTTTCTACATGGAGTTCGGCTTCGAGGAGTAGTTAGGAGGTCCCTGGTAGGAGGCCTCGCCTTTTCGATCGTTGCTACTTTTGTGTTAGCCTTCTTAAGGCAAACTTGTTTAACTTATGTCTGTTTTCAGATGTTGTTGCTTCCGCTGACTCTTGTGTATTCGATCTCTTGTATTCGAGCCCTTGAGACCCCTGGCTTGTAATATAAAGCTTGTATTATTTTAATTTGTGTCTAGAGTTGTGTTGTGATATCTTCCCGTGAGTCCTTGATCTTGATCGTACACATTTGCGTGTATGATTAGTATATGATCAAATCGGGGGCGTCACACCTTTCCACCTTTTTTGTGCAAACAGAGATATACATTTCACGCTTGATCTTAGTTGAACTGCACAAATGATATCCAAATTATAGTTGAACATTCCAGGAGCTTCACGACCAACCTTGATGTTGCTCAATATTATTGCAACTAATGAAGAATAAGCTATGTGGGTTTCGTTTTTTGATGGAAATGGAACCGGGGCTGGAGCCCTTTTCTTGAAAAAAGGAGAAGAAGCTCTTTGCTCTACTGGTTGGGGTGAAGATACCCCGAACAAGCCCCTCAGAGGATTACTTTCCATGATAACAAGTGACAGTAAATTTCAGCACACTATATAAATTTTTCCTTACCAAATTCCACCTACCAAAGGCGCTTCACTCCCCGGCAACGGTGCCAGAAAAGAGTCTTGATGACTGTCGGATTTCGTGTTCCGGTAGAACCTTGAGGTTCGAACACTGGGGTGCGCACGGAGATCTCTCCCCTACCGATCTACGTCCAATCTCCTCGCGTGATCTAAGCTAGAGACAACGAACAACACAAGGGACACGAGGTTTATACTGGTTCGGGCCACCGTTGTGGTGTAATACCCTACTCCAGTGTGTGGTGTGGTGGATTTCCTCAGGGGCTGATGATGAATAGTACAAGGGAAGAACAGCCTCGCGAGAGGTGTTCTTGAGCTGGTGCGATGAACTGCTTGGGTGAGTTCAGTCGCCTCTCTCTCCACTAGGGCTCTGTCAGATCTCTAGATGTCTCTGCTCTTGGGTGTCCCCCTTCCTCTGTGGTGGCTAGCTCTATTTATAGAGGCCCTGGGCCTCTCCCCAAATAATGAGCGGGAAGGGCGCCAACAATTGGCCATTTTGAAGGGGAACATCTAGTACAAGTTATCCTGACCAAAGGTGGTCTTCGGCTGCCAAAAGTACTGGTGATGATTCCATCTTGGGCTCCATGGTGACCTCTGTCCTGCCGCTCTGCTGGTCTTGGTCTCGTTGCACCGGAATGGCAACATTTGCCCGATGCCTTGGCCTGTGCTTGCCCTCTTTGCACCAAAGGGGAAACAAGGACGTTGCGCAGGCCGGCGCCCGCCTGGCACCCGCCTGGTCTCGATCATCGTGGCTTGCGTCACGGGCTCCTTGCGAGGTACCCCTGCCTTGATCTCTCCGCCTCCTCGCGAGCCTGCCTGATGTGGCTACCTCTGAGGAAGCTTCCTGTCGTCCGCTCCGCGAGGCTTGACCCCTCGCGAGGGTCTTGAGCTTGAGCTGATGAAGATGGGCCGCGCTGGGCCCCCACTTGAGCCACGCCGCAGGCCGCAGGCAGGCAAGTCTGGGGACCCCCGTTCCCAGAACACCGACAGTAGCCCCCGGGCCCAAGGCGCGCCCGGGCTTGGCCTAGCATGGAAGAGAAAGGGCAAGCGCGAAGCGCTGCGGGCCCCAATAGCCTGCGGCCTTGGGCGCCGCGTGGCGATTGATTGGACATGCGCGCCTGCGCTTCCCCACGACGCCTCGGCGACCGCACGACTTGACAAGTCCCTGCATGTAGAGAAACCGGTCATGATTACCTGCGATCGTGGTGCTCGGTGGTTGGCCTCCTCCGACTATAAGTACGGGGCTGCGCAAGCCCCTTCAGCCCATCCCTTCTTGCTGCTCCTTTTCTTCTTCTTGGCTACTCGTTGTTCCCATGGCTCCAAAGAGGTTCTCGGCCATGGAGAAAGGAAAGGCCCGCCAGGCAGGGCCTGACTCCCCCCCGAGCAAGCGCGGCCGAGGCCGCCCTCGCAAGTATTCCACGGTCCCCGTAGTGGCCTCCCACGGCCATGGAGGCGGTTCCCTGCGCGGTGGTGAGCGCCCGGCCGCCGATAGGGGGCACGTCGTGGCTGCGCGCCCCCCTAGGCCATGCTTTCGCTCTGCGGAGGTGCTGCCGGAGTTCGTCGTGTGGTCAGTGGACCCAACCAGCACCCGGCTCCAGCTCCCCCGTTTCTTCGTAGATGACCTGCCGGCCAGCGCCCAGTGCGGCTTCTGGCTCCTGGCAGTCGGCTGCTGCAGCAGGGCCTCCTGGGCTTCGCTGGAGGTCTCTGTTTCTAGGAATGGGGCCCTGACCCGCGGCTAGAAAACGTTTGCCCGCGCGCGCGGCCTGGGCCGATGGTGAACCCTGCACTTCAAGTTCGATGGTGACGCCACCCTCTACGTGAGGGTGTTCGGGGAAGACGGTCGCCGTGTTGGGTGCTGCCCCGAAGACGACGACCGCGGCTGCCTGCCTAGCCCCGGTACTGACCAGGATGAAGATGGCGACAGGCGTACAGGCGGCGGTGCTCGGGGTTCGCTGAGCTTCGGCGACTCCCTCTCAGGCAGCAGCTCCTCCAGCGGTGGCCGCGACCAGCCCCCGCGCCGTCGCGCCCGCCTGGGTGAAGGTAGCGGGTCAGCCCGCCGTCGCGCCCCGCCGAAGCAAGAGGAGGGATCCGCCTGAGCCCCAGGAGCAGCTCGAACCTTCGTTGTGGGTCGGTGCAGGACGAATCGTGCCCATTTTGTTTTCCTTCTTTTCCTGTGCAGAAATAGAAGGTAGTATTGGGCCCCGTGGGGGCGTGTTAGAACTGCTACTGTTAACTATCGTGCTGCTTCCGCTATTTCTGCGTTGTGTTCCCGCGCCGTGCACCCATGTGCGGGAATTATTTTAGCTCGGTGGGGCTTGACGCGGTCCTCGCCTCTCGAGGCCGTGGCCTCGCCGTGCGCTTTGTGCCCTGCAAGGATCAGTAGGAGGGGTAACTTTCGGTCTTGATTGTGGGGGCGATCGGCCCAGGTCCTGCGCTCGTGTCGCGATTCCCGTGAGGCACGGACTGGGAGGGGTGCTCCCGCAGAGGACTCGGATAGGAAAGCTCCAAACGATCAGGGCAGAAAACACTCGCGAGGGCGCCCGCGAACCTCCCTCGCGAGACTTGGGCGAGAGAAAACGAGGCAAGCGAGTGAAAAAGACAAAGAGTCACAAGCCAGGAACGTCAATAGCTTCAATAAAACTTCAAATGGGAATAAACAAGCCAACTGCAGAAAGCAAATGAAAAAGCCGCGTCCGGCACCTATTCTAGTCTTCGACGTCTTCTCACCAGCGCGGAGCTAAGTGCTGCCACTGGGCGTGGGCGGGAGCCCCCGAGGCCCGAGGGCGGCACTCCGGAGACTCCGGGGCATGTACAGCCCCACTCATTATTACGTGAGAGTGTCACGGGCGGCGAGCTTCACAGGCATTGGCCTTCTTCACAGGCACCGGGCCTTTCTCTAAATGCGGCAGCTTCACAGGCATTTGCCTTCTTCATAGGCACCGGGCCTTTTTTCAAAACACGGTAGCTTCACAGGCATTTGCCTTCTTCACAGGCACCGGGCCTTTTCCCAAAACACGGCAGCTTCACAGGCATTTGCCTTCTTCACAGGCACCGGGCCTTTTCCCAAAACACGGCAGCTTCATAGGCATTTGCCTTCTTCACAGGCACCGGGCCTTTCCTAGGTGCTAGGCCTCGCGCAGGGATAGAACCTTCGGAGATGTTGAATGTTCCACGCGTTCTGGGTACGAGATCCCCTACCTCAAGAGTTCTGGGGTGGATGTTGTGGCAGTGGTATCGTCACAGCGCCTGTTGATACCTTGCCGCTCGCAGCGCGGCTTCTCGGCGGCGTTCCTCCACCAACACGAGATCCATCCCCCGCATGGCGTCCTGCTGCGTCTCGTCGAACGCCAGGACCCATGCGGAGCGACGCCTGACCTCTTGAGGGAGAACAGCCTCTGCTCCGTAGATAAGGAAGAACGAGGTCTCGCCAGTCGGCTTGGTCGCAGTTGTGCGGATTGACCACAGCACGGACTGGAGCACCTCGTACCAGCCCCTGCCACAGGCCTCCAGCTTCTTCTTAAAGGTCCTGGCTTTGAGGCCCCTCGGGACCTCCGCATTGGCTCGCTCGGCTTGGTCGTTGCTCCGGGGGGTGTGCTACCGAAGCGTAGCATATCTGCGTTCCAAGGTTAGCATAGTATGTTTTGAAGAGATTACTGGTGAATTGTGAACCATTGTCGGTGATGATGCGGTTGGGCACCCCAAATCGGCTCATGAGGCCCTTGATGAACTTGACCGCGGAGCCTGCCGGGATTGTGCGGATGACTTCCACCTCAGCCCACTTGGTGAACTTGTCCACAGCGACGTAGATGTAGCGATAGCCCCCTGGCGCCTGAGGAAACGGGCCCAGAATGTCCAGCCCCCAAACTGGGAACGGCCATGAGAGGGGTATAGTCTGTAGACCCCCCGCAGGCTGATGGATCTGCTTAGCGTGAAACTGGCAGGCCTTGCAAGCCTTCACCAGCTCAATGGCGTCAATGAGCACTGTGGGCCAGTAGAATCCACTACGGAACGCCTTGCCGACGAGGGTTCGTGACGACGAGTGGTGCCCGCAGTCTCCGTCGTGTGTGTCCGCCAGTATTTCCTTCCCTTGCTCTCGGGAGATGCAACGTAGGGACATGTCATTTGATCGTTTCCTGTAGAGCTCTCCATCCTTGATGATGTCAGATTTCGGGTTCCGACAGACCCTTGAGGTTCGAACACTGGGGTGCGCGCGGAGATTTCGCCTTCTACCTACCTGCACCCCACTGCCTTGCTAAGATCTAAGCTATGGAAAGAACAGCACAAGAGACACAAGGTTTATACTGGTTTGGGCCACCGTTGTGGTGTAATACCCTACTCCAGTGTGTGGTGTGGTGGATTGCCTCTTGGGCTGATGATGATGAGCAATACAAGGAAGAACAGCCTCGCGAGGGTCTGTTCTTGTCTGGGGGGTGAACTGCTAGGAGGAGTTCAGTCGCCCTTCTCTCTCTCTGTGTGTGATGCTACTCGATCCGATCCTAGCTAGTTTCTCTCTTGGCTTCTAGATTCTCCCTTCTTGATTGCCCTCCTACCCTGGGGGTGGCTAGTCCTATTTATAGGCAAAGGCCCTGGGCCTCATCCCAAATATTGAGCGGGAAGGGCGCCAACAATTGGCCATTTTGAAGGGGAACATCTGGTACACTTATCCTGACTAAAGTTGGTCCTCGCCTGCCAAAGGCTCTGGTGGTGACGCTGGCTTGGGCTCCACAATGACTTCCTCCCTGCCGTTGGACTGGTCTTGGTCTCGTTGCACCGAAACGGGTACCTTTGCTCGATGCTCTCGCCTACGCTTGCTCCCTTTGCACCAAAGAGGAAAGGAGGACACTGCGCGGCTGGCGCCCGCCTAGCGCCTTTGGTCGTCATGGCTTGCGTCACGGGCACCTCGTGAGGTACCCTGCCTTGATCTCTCCGCCTCCTCGCGAGCCAGCCTGATGAGGCTGTGCCTGAGGAAGCTTCGTGTCGTCCGCCCCACGAGGCTTGGCCCCTCGCGAGGGTCTTGGGTCTGTGTTGATGAAGATGGGCCGCGCTGGGCCCCCTTTTGAGCCACGCCGCAGGCCGCAGGCAGGCAAGTCTGGGGAACCCCGTTCCCAGAATGCCGACAGTAGCCCCCGGGCCCAAGGCGCGCCCGGACTTGGCCGTGTAGGGAGGCGAAAGGGCAAGAGCAAAGCGCCGCGGGCCCTAACAGCCTGCAGCCTTGGGTGCCGCGTGGCGGTTGACTGGACGTGGGCGCCTCAGCAACCACGCGAGTTGATAAGGGAGCGGCATCTGCCTAGGCTTTGCTTTTTTTGCTTTCTCCGGTTACTGCTCAGATCCCCTTTCTTGCGCCTCTTCTTCCTCCCTCCAAAATTTCCAGGTCTACTCCGACCGCGTGACCTAGGAAGCCATGGCGCCTCGTCAGTCCCCGGCCGGAGCTTGGTACTCGTCTGCCCTGGACTCGCCGAACGTGTTGGAGGTGAGCCTCGCCCGGTTGCGCCGGATGGTGGCGGCGCAGGGCATCGACGGGGCGAAGGTGTTCAAGGCCGGCTCCGCCACCCCTGAGGGCCAAGGGAGCACCTTCTATCCGTTCTTTGTCAGCGCCATTGCTGCTGGCCTGGTGCCTCCCTTCTCTGAGTTCTTCTTCTCTGTCCTCCGCCATTATAAGCTACAGGTTCTGCATCTCCACCCCAACTCCGTCCTTCTCCTGGCAATCTTTGCCTATTACTGCGAGGCTCACGTAGGGGTGCAGCCCTCAGTGGCCTTGCTACGCCACTACTTCTACCTCCGGACCTCTCGCAGTCATGCTTCCGCGTGCGCGAGCTTCATCGCGTACGGTGGCGCCATTGCCATTTCGAACTCCGGGAAAAGGATTGAGGGCTTCAGGAGCAAGTGGGTCTTGGCAGATGCTGGGCGCATCCACCCTCGGCTGATCTTGCCCATGGAGCAACCCACGAGCTCCAGCGATTGGGGTCGAGCGGAGCTCGCGGACCCCCGCGCGAAGCTGGTGTTGGAGAAGATGGACGCGGATCTGAGGCCGGCCAACATGGCGGCGGCGAAGCTGACCGGTGCGTCGCTGCTGAGGGAATTCCTGGAGCACCAGCTGGCTCCGCTTCGGCAGTACTCACTTCCGATGTGGTGGCCCCATCCGAGCCCCGCGGCCTTGGCCGACGAAGATCTGGCTGCGGTCCTCTAATCTCTGGTCGGGGGCGATGTGGCGAGGTTGGAGGGCACTCCTACGCCCTTGTTCCTCCGCGACGACTGGGAGCAGGTAGTGGAGTCCATGCCCGTCTTCAACGGGGACGGGCCCGTGCCCATGGAAACTCCCGGGGAATCGGTGGACATGTCCTCCGACGACTCCAGCGAAGAGGAGGAAGGAAGGGAGCGGGAAAAAGGGCCTGACTCTGAGGCGACTGACGGAGAGTCGAGGGCTCCCCTCCCCCGGCGCAGGTCCCGCACTCTCCGCCTCTCTCCGAGCGATGACGACGAGGATGATGACGAGTAGGGCGGTGGGAGCTTGCCCCCGATCCCGAAGAAGGACAGGACCGGGCTGATCTCCCGCGGGTATGCCCCGGCCCCGAGGCGGACCGCAGACGCGCCTTCCGCTCCTGAGCTTCCCAAGGTTGACCCTTCCAGCCGGCTTTCATGCTTCAAATTTGGCTGAAGGCTGCCTGAGCTCACTGGCGATGACCCGTAAGCACTTGATTCTTGTCTTTATTTCTTGTTCTGCTGCTGAGGCTTGACATCCACATCTCTTGGACAGGCTGGCGCCCACAGCAAAGAAGCCGAAGGGAGCTCCTGAGGTTCCATCTGTGGCAGCGCCTCTGCCCGCGAAGGAAGGGGACCACGACGCACAGGCTTCTCCTGCCCGGTCATCCTTGCGAGGCCTGGCTGAGCCGGCTGGGGAGAGCTCAGCCCCCATGGCCCAAGTGACTCCCGAGGTTCCTTTGCCTGCTGCCGCCACTACAGCCATTGGGGCGCAGCAGGCTCCGCCTCAGGATGCTGTGGTCGCGCTGCCGCCTTCTCATCCTACTCCACCGACTGCTGTCTCTCCGACTCCTCCTGCCGTTCTGGATCGTGCTGCTGCTGAGCTGGACTGGCTGTGGCAAGATCTTCTTGGCGCCGACCCTTGCTTGGTGGCCGGGCGCTTGGAGCTGGCTTCAGGATGGATTCGCTCTGACGCTTCAATTCGGGCGGCGCTGGTCCAGGCCTCAACGGCTTGCGATGAGGAGAGGCAGGCCGTCCTTGAGGCAAAGGCTGCTCATGACGCAGCCCTGGGGGAGGTGGTCGACGTCCGTGGTCACTGCAAGGCGCTGGAGGACGAGCTGCAAGGCCTGCGGGACCAGCTCGCGAAAGAGACCCGCCTTCGCAAAGAGCAGGAAGAAGGCATGAAGGCTCGCGAGGCGGCCGTCAAGGAGAGGGAGGTCAAGCTCAGGAGGCGCCGTGACCGCCTAGGCGCGCTGGAGCAGGAGTTGGGGGCGAGGAAGGTCGAGCTGGACGACAAGGCCCAGGTTCTTGCCGAGGACCGCGTGGCCTTCGTGGAGATGGAGGCGAAGGCTCGCTCCTCGCTGAGGACACTTTACGACAGCGGCCTGGAGAGCCCGCTAGCTGGCGCCGAGGACGGCCCCGTCAAGCTGCTTCCCTTCCTGTTTCGCGCTCTTGAAGATGTCGCCCTTGGCCTTGGCCCCACGGCCGAGGCCGAGGCGCGTGTCCTGTCTTTTGCAGCGCTAACGCGGGTCCTCACCCACATCTACCTTCGCGATCTCGGCGTCGACCTCGACAGCCTGCTGGAGCCAGTAAGCGGCGAGTGTGCCGCTGCCGCTGCCGAGGCCGTGAAGAGTCGCGTGGAGGCTCTGCTGGGGAAGTTCCGGGCCTTCAGCACCAAGCCGAAGCAAGGCGCTGCCGACCCCGCTGCTCCATGAGAACCCACTCCGCGCTGCTCCACCGCCGACAAGAGACTCTATTGTGGCTCCTGTCCTGCCTTTAATTCCTGCACATGTATCATGCCTCGGGGAGGCGTTTAAACTTGCGTTTGGCACTGAGATAACAGTGTGGACTGTAATATTTGCTTTTGAATTCCTTGAAATTTACGCTTTTCCTTCCTACTTTCTTATGTTCTATGTCGGCAGAGCCCGGCCCCGCGCATACCTCAGCCGCCGTTAGCCCCGACCAGAAACCAGGACAGGACCAAGGAGTGAGGGGCTACGTGACAAGTTAGGCTCCTGAGTCACGATGCTCAGGAGTCCCCCTTGGCGCACGAACAACAAGTAGGGAGGTGTGATGTGGGTGGATCTACCGTTCTACGTCTGCAGAGCCCGGCCGCGCGCATACCTCAACCGCCGTTAGCCTTTCGGAACTAAGGAGTGAGGGGCTACGTGACCAGTTAGGCTCCTGAGTCGCGATGCTCAGGAGTCCCCCTTGACGCTCAAACGACCTTCGTACCTTGGCTTCGCTCGGGGAGAGACGCGCGACGAACCAGGCCCGGGGGGGCCTGGCTGGGTGGCGTGCGTCTGGGCGTGACCCAGGCGCAGCCCCCGTGCCCAGCCCCCTCGCGCGGCACTCCCAAGGGGAGGCGTTACGATGAGGCTAGACACTGATCTCTGGGCTCCCTGAGGTTGATGCGGCTCGGGGGCCGCCCTCAGTTGTTTATCACCAGCGCGGAGCATAGCGCTTCCGTATGTGTACGGGCATAGCCGCTCCTCGGCAGTGTCGTCAGCCAGCACGGAGCATGGTGCTTCCACTGGTACGTGGGAGGGGGCTCCCCTCCGGGAGGAGCCCCCAGGGCGTGTACAGCCCCGTCCTAACACGTGGCTGGCACGATAGGGCCTGGCGAGGTGTATCTGGGCACCCGTGAGCCAACGCGGGACTCATGGGGCCCTACCTCTAGGCAGGTTGCGCCTGGCACTGGGCCTTATCTTGTGATGTGTCCCTGCAAATTTGGTTAGATGCCGACACTCTACATCCTCGGGTCCTGGCCCTCGAGCTGGTCTCAGCCGTCGCTGGTATGCCAGGTCGCGATGCCGTGGACAAGGCCAGAGGGTGAGGGCTGGAGAGCCAGTAAGAGCCCTGAGTCGCGATGCTCAGGTACCCCCCCTTTAACGTGCAAGTGGTCGGCATGGAGAAGAAGAGGTGCCGTGTACAGGCATCAAATAATCAAGCATGGTGGGTCGAACGCATAGCCGGAAATAAACGCAAAAGGGATACATGCCGCTGGGTCTGGCCCGAGCGACTTGGGGGATGATGCAGCCCGAGGGGCGCCCCCAACAAGGTAAGCTAACAACATGAAATAAAAGGGATACATGCCGCAGGGACGAACCCACGCGGCCTGGGAATAATGCAGCCATGGGGGGCGCTCCCAGCTGGAAATGAAACTTGAAAGATGTCACCTGATGATGTTGAGGACGAAGGAGTGTTGGCGTACCAAACTCGGTGGGCTGCGGAAGCCGATCCTCATGAGCCCCCAGGCCCAGGGGCCTCGGGAGGCCCCGGAGGCGCTGGTGGCTCCTCGCGGACCATCTCCATCTCCGCCAGGGCTGCAGAACGCCTGGCCTCTTGAGCCTCCATGATGCCCCTCATGAGGCGTTGGTACGTGGCAGCCGCGTTCGGCAAGCCGTAAGGCATGCGAACGTAGCTGTGGGGTGGACCTTCGCAGCGCCCCACTCGCGAGGGCCAGAGGCGCTCCAGAGAGGTGACTCGATTGAGACCTAGTATGTCGATGCAGACGCGCAGCCCACCATCCTCGCCTGGATGGGGAGCCACAGCTGGTAGGCGGCGGCCGCCTTTCATGACTCTTGACTCCTGTAGCTCCTGAATGGCCTTGCTGACGAACTCGTGAGGGTCTAGCTCTCCTTGCCTTACTCCTTGAGGGAAATGTGCTTCGAAACACGCCTCCATGTGGTGCCCAAGCGCCTCCCTCATGACCTTAGCCAGGTCGGTGGCCCTCCATGGGAGAGCCCCCGAGCCCTGCCTGAGGAGGGCGTCGGGCGCGCTTTCCCATGCGATGGAAGGAGGTTCCCCCTGGACAAGCGCGGGCCCTGAGGAGCCTGCCTCCTGAGGGGCCGGGCCGGACGATGTCTTCTTCTTCTTGGGGGCGGTCTCGGGAAGCCTCCTGCTTCCGCTATCCGGGTCTTCCAGTGATGCGGCCTGAAAGGCTCATTCCAGGGAACACACCGCGTCCTTCTCTTCACAGGGCACCGTGATGACTCCGCCACTTCCTGGCATCTTGAGGACGTTGTAGCCATGGTGAGTTACGGCCATGAACTTGGCCAGCGCTGGGTACCCAAGGATGGCGTTATACGGCAGGCGGATGTGAGCGACGTCGAAGTCGATGAGCTCGGTGCGGTAGTTGTCGCATGCCCCGAAGGTGACAGGGAGGCGGACCTGCCCAATCGGGACCGTGGAGCCGTCGGTGACTCCGGAGAAAGGCTTGGTCGGCTGAAGCTAGTTGTAGGGCACTTGGAGATTGTTGAATGTTCCCACGGACAGGACGTTGAGCCCTGCCCCGCCATCGATGAGGGTCCTGGTGACCACCACGTTGCTGATGATTGGGGAACAAAGCATCGGGAGGACTCCGGTTGTGGCCACACACTTGAGCTGATCTGCTGAGCTGAACGTGATGGCGCACGCCGACCACCTGAGAGGGCGCGTGGCTTCGATCTTGGGGAGGACTGCATTCACTTCACGGGCGAACTGCTTGAAGATGCGTTGAGAGGCTGGGGCTTGAGCCCCGCCCAGGATGCAGGCGATCGCGCGCGGCTCCTGGAAGCCCCCAGCCCCCTCGTCCTGATGGCGGTCCTCGTTTCTCCTTGGCTGCGGCGGCAGCGGAGGGAGGCCTGCGTTGCCTTGCGGCGGTCCTCGCGAGGCTGATCCCTCCAGTCTCCCTCGTGAGGCGGGTCTTGCCAGCGATCCTTGTGAGGTCAATCGCGCCACCCTTAGCGCGGGCAGCGGTCTTCCCAGCGTCCTGCGTTCCTTCCTCCTCCTCGACCGTAGCCCCGGTCACCGTGGTTGGGGCGACGGACGATCCTTCCTTCTCGCACGGCTCGGAGCTCTTGACATTCGTTGGTGTTGTGGGTGTGGAGGTCGTGGTACACACAGTACCGACTGCCCTTGGAAGATTCAGGCTGATCTCTGCCCCGCTTGGTGTTTGGTTCTGCCGCGAGCATGGCAGCCCCCTTGCACTTCACATCCTTGGCCTTGGGCTTCTTCTCTTCTGGGTCCGCGGCAGGCAGCTCGAGAAGGGAGAGACGCCCTTCCTCAGCCCTGGCGCACTTGGTTGCCAAGTTGAACAACTCCAAGGAAGTGTACATGTCTTCATGCATCGCCAGCTCCTCCTTCATCTTGACATCACGCACGCCGTCGGAGAAGGATGAGATGATGGCCTCCTCGATCACCTTGGGAATCTTGAGGCATGCGTTGTTGAAGCGCTGGATGTACTTCTGCAGGATCTCTCTGGGTTGTTGCTTGATGCGGCGCATGTCGCTCACGGCGGGTGGCCGGTCGCGAGTACCTTGGAAGTTGGCGATGAAGCGGGTGCGCATCTCGTCCCAGGAGAAGATCGTGCCTAGAGCCAGGTTCAGGAGCCAGGTGCGGGCCCCGTCCTTGAGCACCATGGGAAACCAGTTCGCCATGACCTTCTCGTCTCCGTTGGCAGCTTCGATGCCCAGCTCATAGAGCTGGAGGAACTCCGCAGGGTCGGTTGTGCCGTTGTAACGAGGAGGCAGGTCTGGCTTGAACTTGCCGGGCCACGTGATGCTGCGTAGCTCGGTGGTGAAGGCACGACAGCCTGCTGTGGCCACGGGAGGCCTTGGCTGACGGAGAGCTTGGTCTTGCATGTCCCCATGCGCTGCAGCTGGGAGCAGCACGGGGTCTTGACGTGCGGGAGCAGGAGCATGGCCGCGACGTGCTGGAGCAGGGAGCGCCCGGGCAGCTTCTTGCGGGCGAGGGACTTCTTGGTAGCTCTGCTCTTGCCGTGTTGGCACCTGACGGAGCGGGTTCCGCCCAGGGGCCACGCGCCTTGGAGTCATGGCGCCTTCTTGAGGAGGAGGCGGCTGGGGTGCCCCCGGAGCTTCGTCGCCCGCGCGGGGCGGGGTGCGGTGCAGCGGAACGGACGGCGCAGGAGAGCCCCCTGCGGCACGGACGAGCTCGGCGACGCGGTCGAGCCATTCTTCATAGACGTCGTCGATGGGACGGTAGCGCAGGAGCTCGTTTGCCGCAATGAGCGCAGCTCGAGCGTCCATGGGTGCGCGGAGCGCGCGGGACGAAGAACCAGCTGGGGTGAGCGAGGGAGTAGCGGTGCGGCCGTCTTGCCACACGGACGGATGCTGAGACGACGCTTACTGCTCGTTCCCCGCCGGGCCGGTGGTGGCGTTGACGGCAGGTGATGGGGAACGGCGAGGACGCCCGCCGACAGGAGCCGTCTGGGCGACGCGGGAAGCAAGAGCGGCCCGGCGCTCGGCGCGGGCCCGACGAGCGTCAGACATGGACGCGATGGTCGGAGGAGAACGGGGTGGTGGAAGACGAATTCCGGCGCACCCCTACCTGGCGCGCCAAATGTCAGATTTCGGGTTCCGGCAGACCCTTGAGGTTCAAACACTGGGGTGCGCGCGGAGATTTTGCCTTCTACCTACCTGCACCCCTCCGCCTCACTAAGATCTAAGCTATGGAAAGAACAGCACAAGAGACATAAGGTTTATACTGGTTCGGGCCACCGTTGTGGTGTAATACCCTACTCCAGTGTGTGGTGTGGTGGATTGCCTCTTGGGCTGATGATGATGAGCAATACAAGGAAGAACAGCCTCGCGAGGGTCTGTTCTTGGCTAGGGGGATGAACTGCTAGGAGGAGTTCAGTCGCCCTTCTCTCTCTCTGTGTGTGATGCTACTCGATCCGATCCTAGCTAGTTTCTCTCTTGGCTTCTAGATTCTCCCTTCTTGATTGCCCCCTACCCTGGGGGTGGCTAGTCCTATTTATAGGCAAAGGCCCTGGGCCTCTTCCCAAATATTGAGCAGGAAGGGCGCCAATAATTGGCCATTTTGAAGGGGAACATCTGGTACACTTATCCTGACTAAAGTTGGTCCTCGCCTGCCAAAGGCTCTGGTGGTGACGCTGGCTTGGCCTCCACAATGACTTCCTCCCTGCCGTTGGACTGGTCTTGGTCTCGTTGCACCGAAACGGGTACCTTTGCTTGATGCTCTCGCCTGCGCTTGCTCCCTTTGCACCAAAGAGGAAAGGAGGACACTGCGCAGCTGGCGCCCGCCTGGCGCCTTTGGTCGTCATGGCTTGCGTCACGGGCACCTCGTGAGGTACCCCGCCTTGATCTCTCCGCCTCCTCACGAGCCAGCCTGATGAGGCCGTGCTTGAGGAAGCTTCGTGTCGTCCGCCCCGCGAGGCTTGGCCCCTCGCAAGGGTCTTGGGTCTGTGTTGATGAAGATGGGCCGCGCTGGGCCCCCTTTTGAGCCACGCCGCAGGCCGCAGGCAGGCAAGTCTGGGGACCCCCGTTCCCAGAACGCCGACAGAGGCAATAAGCTGTGGCCTGCCGTGCCACACGCTCCGCTTCCTCCTCGTTCTCCGGCAGAGCCCCTTGCATCAGGTAGTTCTTGAGCTCCGGGATCCAACACCCTTCCTGAGGCTCTAACGCCAGGAGCAGGCGTGCCCCTGAGGCCGGGCCGCAGACCGGGGCTCCTGAGGCAGGCGACTGAGGGAGCTCCTCCCTTGGTTGCGTCGTGCTCGACAGTGATGGCACCGCCGAGGGTTTGAAGAGTTGCTCCTCGAAGACGCCAGGCTCCTGAGGTAGCCGCCGAGATGCCCTCTTGGAAATGTCATCAGCTTCCTGATTGGTGCCCCGAGGCACGTATTGCAACTCCAGCCCCCAGAACTGTTTCTCCATCTTGCGAACCTCAGCGAGGTATGCTTCCATGTGCTCGTCCTTTGGTTCGTATATCTTGTTGGAGAAGTTGACGAGGACCTGCGAATTGCCCTTGATGATGAGGCGCTTTACCCCTAAGGCAATTGCGGCCTTCAGGCCTGCTATTAGGCCTTCGCACTCCGCTCCGCTATGTTGTTGGAGACCTTTTCTCCATGCTGGAAGCAGAGTTGTACGGCGTAGTAGAGTTTGTCCTGGGTAGGGGATACGAGCACTGCGCCAGCTCCCACATCGTGTCGGGAGAATGCCCCATCAAAGTACATGACCCAGCCGTCCGGTGCTTCACTTCCCGAGGAAAGTGATCGGTCTTCCCCTGCCTCCAGACCCGGCGCTTCTGCCCATTCTGCCACGAAATCCGCAAGTGCGGCTCCCTTGATGACTCTGGTCATACTGAATTCTAGCTGAAATGCCTGTAGTTCAATGTTCCATTTAGCGACCCTCCCAGCTGAGTTGGGGCTCCTGAGTACTCTTTCCAAGGGGTATGCTGAGATGATTTTGATGGGATGGCCTTGGAAGTAGTGGCGCAGCTTGCATGAGGCCACTAGTAGCGCGAGGAGGAGCTTTTGAGGCATCGGGTACCGTGCCCTTGCGTCCCGTAGCACCGCGCCGACGAAGTACACGGGATGCTTGACGAGGTTGAGGATGCTGGCGCAGCTTGCGTCCTCCAGAGGTCGAGGCGTCGCTCGAGACGACGGAGCCCCCACTGCTTGGTCGCCTGAAGAGGCCTCTCCTGCTTCAGGTGCATTCTCCTGCTGCGGCTGTTCTTTTCCGGCTGTGGTTGCGGCCTTCGTGAGGCCCTCCCGGCTCTGCTTTGCTTCAGTTCGGATGGTCGATGCGGCCTTGGCACAGCACTCCTCCCTGACCGCCACCAGGGCTGCACTAGCGGAGTAGGGGGTGGCCGCAAGGTAGAGCACTAGGGGCTCCCGAGGACGGGGAGCTACCATCACTGGTGGGCTGGTAAGATACCTCTTGAGGTCTTGGAATGCCTTGTCAGCCTCTTCAGTCCATTCGAAGGGGCCCTTTCTCTTCATTAGCTTGAAGAAGGGCAGCGCTCGTTCCCCCAGCTTGGAGATGAAGCGCCCCAGCGCAGTTACACGCCCGGTGAGCTTCTGCATTTCTCTGAGGGTCATTGGCAGGCTCATGTCTTCGACTACCCTGACCTTCTCCGGGTTGGCCTCGATGCCCCTATGGGACACAAGGAAACCCAAGAGCTTGCCCGAGGGGACTCCAATGACGCACTTCTTCGGGTTGAGCCGTAGGTCCACTTCATTGAGGCTCGCAAAGGTTTCTTCCAGGTCCTGTATCAGGGTTCTTGCTTCACGAGACTTCACCACAATGTCATCGACGTAAGCTTCAGTGTTTCTCCCGAGTTGCCGGCCTAAGACGATGTGCAGCAGCCGCTGAAAGGTCGCGCCTGCGTTGCGCAACCCAAATGGCATGCACGTATAGCAGTACACTCCACACGGGGTCAGGAAAGCCGTCTTCTCCACATCTTCTACCGCCATCTTGATATTGTGATAGCCCGAGAAGGCATCTAGGAAGCACAATAGGTCGCACTCTGCGGTGGAGTCGACTATCTGGTCAATGCGGGGGAGCGGAAATGGATCCTGCGGGCAGGCCTTGTTGAGGTTGGTGAAGTCGACACACATGCGCTCCTTTCCTCCCTTTTTTGGCACAACGACCGGATTAGCTAGCCAATTAGGGTAGAGGACCTCGCGGATAACTCTTGCCGCCTCTAGCTTCCGGGTCTCTTGGACGATGAAAGCCTGTTTCTTAGTGGACTGCCGCCTTGCCTTCTGCTTCACGAGGCGCACATTGGGGCACACGTTGAGGTGATGCTCAATCACTTTCCTTGGGACCCCTGCTAACTTATCGGGTTCCCACGCGAACACCTTCTTGTTCGCACGCAGGAACCTCACCAGGGCCTCCTCCTGCTCGGGCTCGAGGTTGGCCCCTATGGTGAAGGTGGCGCCAGTGGACCCGTCCTCGTCGACTGGTACCTGCTTGGTTTCCGCTTTGTCTTGGGTGAATAGCTGCTTCTTTTTAGCCGGTGCAGCCCCCTTGGGCTCAAGGGCGTCGGTGCTACTGGGCTGTGCCACCGCGGCCACCCTGAAAACAAGCTGGAGCACCTGCAGCGCATCCCTTGTGTCTCCTGACACGGTGAGGACGCCGCTGCTCCCAGGCATCTTCATGAGGTTGTACGCCCGGTGAGTTGCTGCCATGAACCGAGCCAAGGCCGGATAGCCGAGGATGGCGTTGTAGGGGAGGCCAATGGGGGCGATGTCGAAGTTGATCAGCTCTGTGCGGAAGTTGTCGTAGGTGCCGAAGGTCACTGGGAGGCGGATCTGTCCCAAGGAGGCGGTGGAACTAGCTCCGACGCCCGAGAAAGGCGTGCTGGGTTGGAGCCGCTCCAGCGGCACATGGAGGAGGCTGAAGGCCTCCACCGAGAGCACGTTGAGGCCGGCACCACCGTCGATGAGGGTCCTGGTGATGGCCACTTGGCAGATGGTGGGGGTGCACAGCATCGGGAGCGCGCCCGAATCGATGGGGTTGAAGGGGTGGTCCTCCGAGTCGAAGGTTAGATTGGCCTCGGGCGCCACCCAGCCCGGGGGGGCTTCTCGGCACTTGGAGGCGGTGCTGATCTGGTGGGTGAATGGCTTGACGTGATGGCTCGAAGCTGGTGCCTGGGAGCCACCCAGGAGAGTTGCGACGACGGGCAGCACTGGTGCGGCGAAACAGGCGAGGAAGAGGTCGCGCAGCTCCTCCCAGGAGGTGACAGAAGTCGTAGGCAGGTGGAGGAGCCACGCGCGCAGGACGCCGGTGAGGGCCATGGGTAACCAGTTAGCCATCACCCGGTCGTCGCCCCCGGCTCTGAGGACGGCCTCCTCATATGCCTGCAGGAAAATCATCGGGTCTGTCGCGCCGTTGTAGCGCAGCGGCATCTCGGGCTTGAACTTGTGCGGCCACTGCACCTGTCGCAGGGTGGGGGCCAAGGCCCGGAGCCCCCTGGCCCCAGTGCCGGCATCCGCTACTGGAGCGGGCGGCGCGTTGTCCGCCATGAGGGCGGGATGTGATGTTGGGGGAGAGCTGGTCGTCAGGAGGGAGAATTCCGGTGCACCCCTACCTGCCGTGCCAAATGTCAGATTTCGGGTTCCGATAGACCCTTGAGGTTCGAACACTGGGGTGCGCGCAGAGATCTCTCCCCTACCGATCTACGTCCAATCTCCTCGCGTGATCTAAGCTGGAAACAACGAACAACACAAGGGACACAAGGTTTATACTGGTTCGGGCCACCGTTGTGGTGTAATACCCTACTCCAGTGTGTGGTGTGGTGGATTGCCTCAGGGGCTGATGATGAATAGTACAAGGGAAGAATAGCCTCGTGAGAGGTGTTCTTGAGCTGGTGCGATGAACTGCTTGGGTGAGTTCAGTCGTCTCTCTCTCTCTCCTCTAGGGCTCTGTCAGATCTCTAGATGTCTCTGCTCTTGGGTGTCCCCCTTCCTCTGTGGTGGCTAGCTCTATTTATAGAGGCACTGGGCCTCTCCCCAAATAATGAGCGGGAAGGGCGCCAACAATTGGCCATTTTGAAGGGGAACATCTAGTACAAGTTATCCTGACCAAAGGTGGTCTTCAGCTGCCAAAAGTACTGGTGATGACGCCGTCTTGGGCTCCACGGTGACCTCCGTCCTGCCGCTCTGTTGGTCTTGGTCTCGTTGCACCGGAATGGCAACCTTTGCCCGATGCCTTGGCCTGTGCTTGCCCCCTTTGCACCAAAGAGGAAACAAGGATGTTGCGCAGGCCGGCGCCCGCCTGGTGCCCGCCTGGTCTCGATCGTCATGGCTTGCGTCACGGGCTCCTCGCGAGGTACCCCTGCCTTGATATCTCCGCCTCCTCGCAAGCCTGCCTGATGTGGCTGCCTTTGAGGAAGCTTCATGTCGTCCGCCCCGCGAGGCTTGGCCCCTCGCGGGGGTCTTGAGCTTGAGCTGATGAAGATGGGTCGCGCTGGGCCCCCACTTGAGCCACGCCGCAGGCAGGCAAGTCTGGGGACCTCCGTTCCCAGAACGCCGACAATGACCCACAAGTATAGGGGAACTATCGTAGTCCTTTCGATAAGTAATAGTGTCGAACCCAACGAGGAGCAGAAGGAAATGATAAGCGGTTTCCAGCAATGTATTCTCTGCAAGTACTAAAATAAGTGGTAACGGATAGTTTTGTGATAAGATAATTTGTAACGAGCAACAAGGAACAAAAGTAAATAAGGTGCATCAAGGTGGCCCAATCCTTTTTGTAGCAAAGGACAAGCCTGGAAAAACTCTTATAAGATGTAAAGCGCTCCCGAGGACACATGGGAATATCATCAAGCTAGTTTTCATCACGTTCATATGATTCGCGTTCGGTACTTTGATAATTTGGTATGTGGGTGGACCGGTGCTTGGGCACTGCCCTTACTTGGACAAGCATCCCACTTATGATTAACCTCTATTGCAAGCATCCGCAACTACAACAAAAGTATTAAGGTAAACCTAACCATAGCATGAAACATATGGATCCAAATCAGCCCCTTATGAAGCAATGCATAAACTAGGGTTTAAGCTTTTGTCACTCTAGCAACCCATCATCTACTTATTACTTCCCAATGCCTTCCTCTAGGCCCAAATAATGGTGAAGTGTCATGTAGTCGACATTCACATAACACACTAGAGGAGAGACAACATACATCTCATCAAAATATCGAACGAATACCAAATTCACATGACTACTAATAGCAAGACTTCTCCCATGTCCTCAGGAACAAAAGTAACTACTCACAAAGCATAAACATGTTCATAATCAGAGGGGTATTAATATGCATATAGGATCTGAACATATGATCTTCCACCAATTAAACCAACTAGCATCAACTACAAGGAGTAATTAACACTACTAGCAACCAAATAGCACCAATCCCGGACTTGGAGACAAGAATTGGATACAAGAGATGAACTAGGGTTTTTGAGATGAGATAGTGCTGATGAAGATGTTGATGGAGATTGCCCTCTCCCGATGAGAGGAGCATTGATGATGATGATGGAGATGATTTCCCCCTCCGGGAGGGAAGTTTCCCCGGCAGAACAGCTCCACCAGGGGGGCCACGAGGTAGGGGGGCGCGCCCCCCACCCTCATGGGCAGGGTGTGGCCCCCCTGGTGAAGTTCTTGCTCTTAGTATTTTTTATATATTTGGAAAACATCTTCCGTGAAGTTTCCGGACTTTTGGAGCTGTGCAGAATAGGTCTATAATATTTGCTCCTTTTCCAGCCCAGAATCCCAGCTGCCGGCATTCTCCCTCTTTATGTAAACCTTGTAAAATAAGAGAGAATAGGCACAAGTATTGTAACATAATGTGTAATAACAGCCCATAATGCAATAAATATCGATATAAAAGCATGATGCAAAATGGACGTATCAACTCCCCCAAGCTTAGACCTCGCTTGTCCTCAAGCGAAAAGCCGAAATCAAAAAATATGTCCACATGTTTAGAGATAGAGGTGTCAATAAAAATAAAATACGAACAAGAGGGTATCATGATCATTCTTAGAACAGCAACTTATATAATTATTTGTCATATAATCTCTAATGCTATAGTAATAATTCAATCACAATATCAAGTATGAATCGTAAACTTCATTGAAAACTAACAAATTACAATCTCAGTCATTGAAGCAATTGCAATTTATCATAACATAGGAAAGAGTCAATGTATAAGAGCTTTTCAGCAAGTCCACATACTCAACTATCATATAATATTTCACAATTGCTGACACTCACGCAATACTTATGGGTATGGAGTTTTAATCGGACACAGAGAAATATAGGGGCTTATAGTTTTGCCTCCCAATGTTTTTCCTCAAGGGTAATGTCAACAGTAATAGTTCATGAAAACTCACATCCAATTAGCCATATATACCAGGATCTTTCCAACATATTGTGCTTGCCAAAGGATAAAATGTAAAAAGGAAGGGTGAAGATCACCATGACTCTTATGCAATGTAGGAGATAAAAGTAAAAGATAGGCCCTTCGTAGAGGGAAGCAGAGGTTGTCATGCGCTTTTATAGTTGGATGCACAAAATCTTAATGCGAAAGAACGTCACTTTATATTGCCACTTGTGATATGGACCTTTATTATGCAGTCTGTCGCTTTTATTACTTCCATATCACACGATCGTATAAAGCTTATTTCCTCCACACCAATCAATCTGTTGGAAATATGCCCTAGAGGCAATAATAAAAGTGTTATTATTATATTTCTTTGTTCATGATAATAGTCTTTTATTCATGCTATAAATGTATTATCCGGAAATCGTAATACACATGTGAATACATAGACCACAATATGTCCCTAGTGAGCCTCTAGTTGACTAGCTCGTTGTGATCAACAGATAGTCATGGTTTCCTGGCTATGGACATTGGATGTCGTTGATAACGGGATCACATCATTAGGAGAATGATGTGATGGACAAGACCCAATATTAAGCATAGCACAAGATCGTGTAGTTCGTTTTGCTAGAGCTTTTTCAATGTCAAGTATCTCTTCCTTAGACCATGAGATCGTGTAACTCTCGGATACCGTAAGAGTGCTTTGGGTGTACCAAACGTCACAACGTAACTGGGTGACTATAAAGGTGCATTACAGGTATCTCCGAAAGTGTCTGTTGGGTTGACACGGATCGAGACTGGGATTTGTCACTCCGTATGACGGAGAGGTATCTCTGGGCCCACTCGGTAATGCATCATCATAATGAGCTCAAGGTGATCAAGTGTTTGATCACGGGATCATGCATTGCGGTACGAGTAAAGTGACTTGCCGGTAACGAGATTGAACGAGGTATTGGGATACCGACGATCGAGTCTCGGGCATGTAATGTACCGATTGACAAGGGAATTGTATACGGGGGTTTGATCGAATCCTCGACATCGTGGTTCATCCGATGACATCATCGAGGAGCATGTGGGAGCCAACATGGGTATCCAGATCCCGCTGTTGGTTATTGACCGGAGAGTCTCGGTCATGTCTGCATGTCTCCCGAACCCGTAGGGTCTACACACTTAAGGTTCGGTGACGCTAGGGTTATCAAGAAGACAAGTATGTAATTACCGAATGTTGTTCGGAGTCCCGGATGAGATCCCGGACGTCACGAGGAGTCCCGGAATGGTCCGGAGGTAAAGTTTTATATATGGGAAGTTGTTAAACGGGCACCGGAAAGTTTCGGGGTCATACCGGTATTGTACCGGGACCACCGGAAAGGTTCCGGGGGTCCACCGGGAGGGACCACCCCTCCCGGGGGGGCACTTGGGCTGCGTAGGGATAGCATCCAGCCCCTAGTGGGCTTGGCGCCCCCCCCCTTGGGCCCATGCACCTAGGGTTGGGGGGGAAACCCTAAAGGGGGCGCACCCCCCTTGCTTGGGGGGCAAGCCCCCCACCCTTTGGCCGCCGCCCCCCTCTAGGGTTTCCCCTAGAGGGCCGGCCCCCTTGCCCTCTCCTCCTATATATAGAGGGGTGAGGGGAGGGCTGCAAGACCACAACTCAAGGCGCAGCCCCTCCCCTCCCCAACACCTCTCCTCCTCCGTACGTGCTCGGCGAAGCTCTGTCGGAATACTGCTGCACCAACTGCACCACGCCGT